>NC_056745.1:1245658409-1245663409 GCF_019279795.1 Protopterus annectens
CAGCAGACATCTGTGGTGAATTCTGAATAGTCTGCCATCCTTACCAACCAAGAGAATGACAGCATCATTGGGAAAACTCTCTCCTCCCACCGGGTGGGAAAACCAAGCAAACAATATACTGCTAGTTTTCTCATACTCCTGCAACCATTTCCTAAGCTGCTGGAGACATTAAGCCAAGGTATGGAGCCTTAAATGGTGCCCTAGTCTCATCTGATTAATATCCCTGTCCTTTCCTGCTAAGAATGTAATGTACCAGTGTGCCACTATTCACTCCTACTGCTCACTCAATCCTGATAATATAAAATCCAAGGACACTATTCTAAACCAGGACACCACTGAGGGCCAAATATTTTGTCATCTGTAAACTCTGTGAGTTCATTTCAAAAGAATTCTCTTGGAAGCAGATTGACTATCAGTGTACTATCAGTGTAGTGAGCAAAAATTATTTTTGTAAGTGGGTTATACACAGGATGCATGCATGCTGTAAAATGGACTGGCATGTATAAAGATGTGATCCAAATACCTGTTATAAAAACATGATAAACATGTTAAACAAGAAAAATGTAGGTCTTTGTTATAGAATAAGGGTTGTTCATGGACTAAATATTAGACTATTACTTGGGACTAAACTTTTAATACAATAAGATAATGATCTTATCATTTTGGCAGAGATTTTGACATAGAAGAATATACTTACAGGTGCTATTGTCATGTTAGTTTTAGATAGTTTCATAGGTAAATACTAGGCTATCAGTCTGCAGACTGTTAAAAGCCTAGCTAATAACCAGAGGTCAGAATAAAACCATATGCCTATACCTCAGATCTGTGAAGTAAAGACCTTAACCATTATCCCATGCCCTCCTCCAATTAATAAACATTTTTCAGAAGTTAATAATTCTGCTGGTAGATGTCACTGGCACGAATCTGTACTAACTCCAGCCAATAAACTCTGATAAAATTAGTCTCACTATATGATTTACAAATGTCAAACCATATATCTGAATGTTTGCATACAAAGCATATTGTTTTTGTAACACTGCTTGTTTTGTCATAGCTGCAGTCAATAACAAGCATGTACAAATCAAAACAACATAAACAACAGTAAATCTGAGAGTCAGTTTTAAAATGCAATTCAGGAAATAAAGGTAAAGGGTTAAATGGTTAGCTTTAAAAGCCCTTCTACAAGGTCACGCTTTTTTGACATGATATCATTTATGACCTCAAAAGGTGCACTAACTAGGTACTTGATTTTTCCTATCTGCAGAATAAGAACTTGATTAAGGGTGTTCAGTCGTAATCCAACTAAAAGCAGCAGGCACACACCATGGAAAACAAAAGGAGAACCAAAAAACATCACACTATACTGTAAAAGTAAAAAACGTGCAAAATTAAAATTAAGCACTTTCATCTTTTAAGTGTCAGACTTCATCAGAGCAGTAGAATACAATACCTGGTTCCATTTATATCTTCGAGCATCCTAGCAATCATCCCTAAACCTATGAAAACCCTCCTCAATAATTAAGTACAATTTTTAAAATATCGATTGGCTAAATTCTTAAATATGTTGAAAGTATGTTTAAAAACTTTACCTAATAAATATTCTAATTACCTTGCATACATTAATTAATAATAACATATCCATTACATTCATAACAAATGAACTGTATACCAGTACAATTTCCAAAAACACTGAACTATTAACCTATGGTAAATGATTAAATGAATAAGGAATTCCATCTGCCATATAATGATATATGTTACAAAATATAACATATAATACACTAGAAATAGAAATGTTGTTATTCATGCCTGGGGGTGTCCCTGAATCCAGCCTTAATTGCAACATTAGTTCTTTGCAACCAATCTCATTCTCCCAAGGTCCTCCCTGTATGTTCCGAGGGATCTGCTCGAGTACAGAAAATCTAAATCTACTCTGTTTACATATCCTAGTATGTTTATATAGGGTATTGTTCTCATTGTTGTGTTCTACATCATATATGTGTTCATATATTTATTTTTAAGACTTCTTTCTGTTTTTCCTATATAGAATCCAGTGCAACCCATGCACTGTACTAGATAGACTACCCCTTTGCTGGAACAACTGAAGTGGTCTGTTGGTTCAGTAGTTGTATCCCTTGCCTCAAAATATAGTTGGGACTGATTGCTTATGTAACAACACTGGTTACAAGCCCTACATTTGAAAGGACCCCATCTCCTACTGTTACCCTTTATTTTACTATTATCAATTCTACTCTTCAAGATTTCCTTGATGTTTCTCTTCCTTCTTCTTACAAATCTAGGACTGGGAAGTATGCTATCCTTAATACCTGGAAAAATAACACTCCCCAATGTTTACTAATAATATTTGCTATATATTTAGATTTGGAATTATAAGTGTATATAAATGCCTTATTTGCTATAGGATCAAAATTAGTGCTGTTATTGAGTGATTCCAAACCTTTCCTCAGGATGGGTTAAAATTTGTTTCCCCATCCTTTGACAACTCCTTCCACCATCTTATCAATTAAATCCTCAGGATATTCCCTATTTAAAAAATGGTGTTTAATGTAGTGAACCTCCTCTAAAGACTCATGATAATTTGATGTCATGTACGCAGCTCTGATCAATTGCCCTTTGATTATACCCCTCTTTTGATAAGGGGATGTTCACTCAAATAGAGGAGGTAGGAGTTGGGCTGGTATGGATATGCATGGTGATACACAGGAGAATGTTGTCAAGCAGATAACAACAGAAACCCCGAGTTTATCCCCTTCAGACTTTCCTCCTTTGAGACGATCGGAACGTCTTGCACAGATCTATAATCAGAGACTGACGCCTATTCAGAAAGAGTACTAGAATGGGATAAAAAGAATCCCAGTAGAGACCTGTTGGCACTTATAGTTGCAATCATTGTACTACATGTATGTACATTGAGAATGACAATATATTTATACATCTGACCACCAGCTGGGCAAGGGGAGATTTCCAATAGTCACCCATTGGTACTTATAGTTTCATTTATTGTACTGTATGTATATACATTGAGAATGACAATATATTTATACATCCGACCACTGGCAAGAGATATGTCTTTTTACATTATGCAGATTGTTCCAGCCACAATGTGATTTATTTAGCTAGGTGTAAAGTTTGCTCAGCATTCTATGTTGGGAAAACCAATAGATCCTTGAGGGAACAGGTTAGGGAACATATTAGTGAAATATGACGTAAAGTAGAAACTGATGCTCTAGCTAGGCTTATTAACATAGAGGGCATTAATCATTGTTTTATGTTCCAAGTTATTCAATTAATGTTTTTAGATAAGAGACTTGGTGATTTTGTGACTAGAATTGAATGAGTAGAAGTTAAATGGATGGTGACTTTGCAGTCAGATAAGGGACATGGATTGAATGACTGTGTCGCTTTAAAACCACATTTGAAAGCTAAAGGTTTACATAATTACATTTCTATTGGATGGTTTAAGACTTTGTATTTTTAAATTGCAACTATGTAGCATTGCGATTTTAATGTCTGATTAAGCATCAGTCTTTGATACGAAAGCACTTAAATAAGATATATTTTATCTTTGTTTTCATTTTTACTGGTCTTATTAATAAATTGACTCATCCATGTTCCATCTATCTCATTTTTAGTGTTTCCTGTTTTACTGCTGAGCTGGTTGATTGGGAGCAAGATTTTTGTTGGTTCTCATATGCTATGACTCAAAAACTGCACGTTCCCCCTATTAGAATCCAGGAGTGATATTCTTATTCATTATGTGCCCATGTAATGGAAATCTGCACTGTTCGTGCCTGAGTGATGTCTTGGCACCATTCATAGAAGCCAGTTATGCTAACATGCAGTAGCCTTTAATGAACTTATGCAAATGAAGAAGTAATGAGATTAAAATGAGAAATGTTGTAGAAGTCCTTAATCGACCAGAGGTGTTTTACAAGGCAAAACCCCACCCTTTCTATCGACTTGGCATTTGGTGAAGATGCTTGCTGTTGCCATATCTCTGGCTTCTGCCTGAAGAATATTTCAGAAGTTCCTCAACATACTCTTGGCATCAGTATCTGTTTCTCAGTGTCACTTCAGGACCATACCAGAAACATATGTGCCTTCCATGTGACAGCATATTTCTTTAAGGAGCTTGGTGAGATAGATTGCACCCATTTTGTTAGGTCCACATGGGAGTGGTACTGAAATAGGAAGGAATATGCTAGGTTCACATGGGAGTGGTACTGAAATAGGAAGGAATACCATTCCATTAACTGCCAGGTAGTGTGAGGTGCATGGGGGTGCATCAACAACATGTCATCCCAGCATCCTAGCAGTGCAAACAATTACCATGTCTGACATACTAGCTCATGCTACCATGTCTTCCTGTATGGTAGGATGCTCCATGGTCATCTTGTTGGTAAGGGAAAATGTTAATTTTAATAATCCAATTAGTTATTCTTTGGAAAAATCTATTGGTTAGTACTAAACTACCATTCCCTTGTCTGTTTCTCCTCCTCTTTTCTTCTCTTGTGTTTCCAAAGTGATGCAACTTACTCACTGGAGCCTTGGATCATGTTTCCTGCTCAGAACCCTGTGGCAGCTGCCAAAGATACGTACAACATTACCATTTCCTGGATGTGAATTGTCATCATCAGAGTGTTTGACCTGCTGATAACTAGTTTCCATTGCCTGGGTGAATCTGGAGATGACCGTCAGTATGACCCTCCTACATTATTATGCACTGGTCTGGTGGCGAACTATCCCATGATGTCACTGCAGTTCCCAGTATAGGTCCTACTATGACCAATGATAATGTTGTTAGCAGCAATAGTAAGGGTCCCCATGCAGCAGGCTTGTGCATGGTATACGGCTGCACAGATAATGGACCATGGCATTCAGTTTTGAGTTTTCTTCACTATAAGAAATGCATGATGTGTTGTGTGAGCTATGCTGTGTGGTGCATGGTCTACTGTCACTGTTCATCAGACAGTCCCTCT
>NC_056745.1:1245668409-1245725909 GCF_019279795.1 Protopterus annectens
AAGGTTGCTTAGAAGGGGTGGCAGTGACAGGGTGATACTTAGACTGGGAGTGTCTAGGGGCCCCCCATTTGACACTTGCTGTGTCCCCCAAAATGCTAACACCAAACCTGTTGCTGTTTGTTATGCCTCTGCCCCTTTCTCTCATACAATGTTATTTTCTTAATTGATATGTACGGTTATATCTTATATGAACTCATCTTTGTGGGATTTGGCCACAAATGCTATCTTGCCATTTGTACATACTTGGTCAACAAGTATATATGTAAGTGACTAGTTCAGTCAGGCAATATGTGAGTAGAAATGTGGAAATAAACCTCTGGACTATAGGAGGAAACCGTTGTACATACCATGATGTTAATCCTTCAGGTAGTAATACCATACTTAGTTAATTACAGGCTATAGTACTCTGGTGCATTGAGCAGCACTGGATTTTTTACCTGGCCAAAGAATACAAAACAGTTATTATAGCAATAACCCACAGCTGGGCATGGGTAATGCTGAATTTACCCACAGTTGGTGGGGTTTGGTCATGAAGGCGAAGCCCGAGTGACCAAACAAAACCAACCATGAGTAAATCCAGCAATAACCACACCCAGCCATGGGTTATTGCTATTATTCAATGGTGTTAGTTTTGTGTTGTGTTATGTTTGTGTTGTTGTTATTTAGATTTTTGTTTGTGTTAGTCTGTATTCTTCCACTTTTTATGAGATAAAATAGTCCATTACTTTTTATTATTTATTTCTTTTCTGAGCCTTTTTTCTGCAGATGTTATGGGTATGTAGTTAATTTATTTATAAAGCCTTATGTTTGGGGTTTGAAAAAAACGTTAAGTGGTGATTTTTTTCATATGGATGTTCCCTTGTCTCGTATATATCCTGCAGCAGTTGGCCCACTGGCGTCGATTGTACTTGTACACATTATTGAGATCTGTGTTGCTCAGCTTCTGGAGTCAACGTAAGGTGGAGATGTAAGACATTGAACCCATTAAATGGTGTGCGGAAAGTGGTTGCGTGCTGCTGTGTAGTTTGTCAGTTGGACAGCATAGACTTACAATTCCTAAAAATGCAGTTGTCAACCTGTGTTGCTTACAAAGTTTTTGTGAGGATACGTAACTTCTGCTCTTTCTTTCATCTGCATGTTTTCTGGCAGGGTATGTCTTTGTCACCACTTGTGTCCCCATTTGAATTTCAGTTGTACACATTACTCACATCTGTGCTGTTAAGTTCTTGCACCATACTTCTGGTGGACATTTAAGATATTGAGGGTATTTATTTTTGGGGTGAAAACTAATTCTGTGCTGCCGTCTCATTTGCCAGTCACATGGCAGAAAGTTAACTGACGGGGGAAAGTGCTTTGTGTGCCACTGTCTCATTTGTCAGTTGGACAGCATTATGTTTTAACTACTGAACTATTTCCACTTAATTCACACTGATGAAAGAGAGTTCAGTGACACACACCTTCCAAGTAACTTGCGCAAACATATTTCCACAGAAGGGTTGGAAATACGTTAGCTTCCAGACTTTTTTAGTTTGTTATGTTGGATTTACAATGTGTACGCTGGTTGGATTAGCCAGTCAGCATGCACGTTTCTCAGCTTTGCCAAGTTTCCATTGTATAATTGTCAATAAACTAATAACTTTCAGTAACAGACAAACCTCTATTGAACTGAATGGAATAGTTCATTGAACAGCTGAAAATACCATAAGATTTTTTATAACATCTGTTATGCTTTCCCTTCGTTGTAGACACGAACAAAATTTTACTTATGGTCATGAAGGAACCTGATTATCACACAATCCTTTTCCACACAAATCTTACTAGACTCTCATTGAAAGAAGTGAACCAGAGTGGCCTTCCATTCCATATTTTTTCCCTGTTTATTTATTTTTATTTTGGCATTTGTTGACCAAGCTAGTCTCACTAGGCTCATAGCCTGTTTTTAAGGCAGACATTAGATGGCATGTATAATAATAGGGGAAATTTGGCCAGGGCATCTGTGAATTTCTACTCAGTTGAGCAGAGGATGCATTTTGTTGCTTCACATCCTGCTTTTATTTTCGGTGCAGAAGCAGCCCAGAAAAGCAGGAAGAATTGTACAAATGAGCAAGGACATTCCAGCAGCATAGAAAAGTTGTTTTCATACCAGAAACAATTTAACTAGAATGAGATTGCAAATACCAAAAATAAGCAGGAGTGTTTTGTAGTTTTACTGGGTGCAAAGACAGTCAGGATTTCACAAGTGAAAGGAGTTTGCAGTGCAAAGGTTATGAATGCAAGTGAGTCTTCAGGAAATGTAAAAAGGTACATAGAGAAGGGAGAAGAGGTTGTGTGTGAAATAATGATAGTGGTCAAACCTTCACAGGATTCTAAAAGGATTTTTTAGCAGAGGTGGTTTGAGGATAAAAGCAAAAGCCAGAATAGATGTATTATTGCAACCCTCTAGTTGGGAGAGTTGCTGGATGTTGTATTACAGGACTTATTATTGCTGAGTGAACCAGAAAGTGAAAAAGCTGTTTCATGGGCAGACATTATGCATAGATTACAGGAAGAAGAAGAAGAAGAAGAAGAAGAAATAGTGAGGGAGAAAAAGAAGTCATATGCAGATAAGGTAAAAGATAGAGACAGGAGAGAATAGAAGAAGCAGAACCAGCAAAGAAGTACCTAGTAAGAATTAATAGTAAAAAAGAAAAAGGTCTAGTCAGGTATGATATGTGGGAAAACATATTTACACTGCTGGATACTACTCCATAACAGTATTAATAAAGACACTTTTTGTGATGTTATATTTGAGTCAAAACATTGTATGGAAAAGTTTTTGAGACAATATGAGTTAAAGAAAAACTATAATTCAAGGAATTTACATGTTTCCAAGTATTTAACAGAAAAACAAAAACAAAAATGCTTGTTTAGTTTGAACGTTGGTTTAAAAAGAGACATTAAAAAATATTTAAAGACTGTGTATAAAGATGTAATGGACATTACTAAAATTTATGACAATAAAGGTTTGCAGACTGGGGGTTGGGAATGTATTGCATTAAAAATGGAAGATGAAAAAATGTTACACATTCCAAGTATGATAAACATACATGAACAAAGGTATAGTGAAATATTTGGGGCAACAAACACTTGTCTTTTTGTGGAAAAAGTTGTCATTTAATTAATAATTGTGATAAAAAATGTCATGTTTGTGGCAAAGTGGGTTCTGATGTTAAAGGATATGAATTAAAATGTTTTAAATGTGAAAAAAACAGATACTTTATGGATGGATTGTAAGGAAAATATAGAAGAAAGCAAGGAGGAATAACAGAGAGAACAAGAGGCTGATCAAGAGGACAAAATAGAAAAAGAGCAAGAAAACATGCAAGATAAACAGACAACAATAGAACGTACAGTGATAGGAGAAGAAAAAATAGTAAAAGGAAAAAGAAAAGAAAAAAGGAAATGCAATAATGCTAGACATAAGTGAAGAGGAAGATATGAATTGGAGATTAGTGAAAGGAAGAAAAAAAATATATTAAGATAGTAGAAGACAGAAAAAGAAAAAAATATTGGATTTGGTATAAAATAAAATAGGAAAGGAAAAGGATAATAAGAAGGTTGAGTAGAAACAAGAATATAAGGAGAATAAATAAATGAAGAGCCAAAGATAGCAGCAATAAATAATAGTATAAAGAATGTAAAATGAAGAATTCAGGTATTAGAATTGTGTGCAACACTTGACACGGACATTATTATTTTAGAAGCTATAAGAATATTAACAAAAGAAGAGATTGCAAACAAAAAAAAAAAAACAACCCTGGTGAAGCTGCTACACATCTGCAAGTCAAACAGCATGAGAGTCACCTGATCTATGGATCTAAACTTACTCTAACAAAACTTGCTAGAGAAACAGATATGTGTCTCAGAGATTGCCCTACTTTGGAACAGGCTTCCTGTTCATATTAAGAAGAACCCTTCCCTGGCCCTCTTCAAATGCATTTTGGATCAATGCACAGCAAAAAGCAAATTCAGACCTGAGATAGTGCATATGTCCCTTGTGAAGAGGGGCAGTCTGTAAGATACTCAATGCATAGGCATAAATCCATGCCATCCTCTTCCCCCTGGGGCCATATATTGGGTAAAATTAAGTTATATTGGCTAGGCTTTTAAGAGCTCTTAAGCCATCAGCCTAATAGTCTCCTATGAACCTATGAAAAATTATGGGGGGTAAGATTATGTGGAATATAGGAAAAGAAACATGTTTAGGCTTTTGGATTTTACCTTGTTCATAATGGATAGAGTAATGATAGTAGTTTTAAGATGAAGAGGTCAGGTTTATAGAATTATAGTCAGCTATGCATATGTGACAAAAAAGCAGGAGAGGATATACTCATAATATTTTAGTTTATGTAAGTCTAAACATGGACTTGACAGTAGTGGGGGATTTGAACTCTGATCTAAGAAAAAGGAGGATGGTGATGTAAGAACAATGTTAGAAGTGATCAAAATTGAAAAGCTATATATGACAATAAACAGTGGACATATAAGAGAAGTAATATAAGAACAGAAATAGATTATTTTATTATTTCCAAAAGTTTGAAGATAATACAAGAAGGGACCAAAAGTACAGGACTTTCAGATTATTTGTCAATTCGAATAAAGAGTCAAGAAAAAAATGGATAAAAAAGCCAGGTAAAAGTATTAAGAGAGTAAATGAAAAAGAATTAGATAAAGATAGTATAGAAATTCTCCAACAGCTACAGAAAGATTGTGTAAGAATGAGAAGATTTTATAAGAATTGGATGCCATGGTGAATACGTTTTCAGGATAGATACAAAATGTTACCTGGAATAACAAAGTTTAAAAAGGAAATAGGGAAATCTTAAATATAATGAAGTAAGTAAACATGCATTTGCAGATTTGATACAAGAATGTTTTGATAGAGAGAAATAACTTTATGATGTGAATCAAAAGAAGATCAAAAAGCATTTATTTAAACAAATATACTTTCTACAAGGGAAAGGAAGATGTAGCACCTTATTTGAGCAATATAGTAAAAGAAAATACAAAGATAGTAAGAGAACTAAGAACTAAAAAGGGAGAAAATATGAGGATTCAACAAGAAATAATAAACATGAACATAGTAAAAGAATATATAGAAAAGACACAGTTACAGAAACTAAGATAAAAAAGTGGAAATTTAAAACGAACAAAACAAGATAACGATTATAAAAAAAGAAAAAACAATGGAAGATGTGGATAACACATTAACATTGGCAAATTTAGAATCAGCAACTGGACCAGATGGAATACTATATCATATTTATAAAATTATGCTAGACTGGGAGAAGAAATATTTTGTCTTGTGTCTTTTGGCTTTTCCCGGTTAGGGGTTGCCACAGCGGAAATCCAGTCCGCTAATGATTGGCAGTAGATTTTTATGTGCCGAGTTGCCAGCCCTGATGCACAACCTTCAACTAAGGTACGCCCTATTCACGCACGTATCCCCATAGAAGATGCTCTAGCTGAAAATCGAACAGGACAACATCTTACTGTGAGGTGACAATGCTACCACAGCACCACCACAAGAAATATTTTGTGCAAGTGTTAAATGAATGGTTAGAGGAAGGTTTTGGGGAGAAAGAAATGTGCACCAGAGCTATGAGATTTATATGGAAAAATGGGAAAGAAGAAGGCATAAGAAATTAGAGACCAATAGTACTTAATATTTCTGATGCAAGATTTTTATGAAAATAATAAAAAAGAGGTTAGAAACTGAATTAATTAAAATATTGGAATATACAATATTTGGAAGAAAAGGAAAAAGAAGTCAAAAATTACTTATGATAATAAGAGAAATTGTAAATGATATAATTAGCAGGAAAATAGAAGTTAAAGTTATGGCATGTGATTGAAATAAAGCATTTGATAAGATGCAAGATGAAATTGTATGGGATATAGTGAAAGAATATAATATAAGTGAGAAGATATAAATATTTTTATTACAGCTTATGAAGAAAATAAGGTAAAGTTGTTAATGAGTGGATGGTTAAACCAGGAAATAGACACAAAGAGTGGCATAAGACAGGGATGTCCTGTGAGGAGCGTTTATTAGCATTAGTATGAATGAAGTAGCTAGTAAAACAAATACTTCATTAAAGATGGCAGAATATAGGAGTATAGAAGGAAATGGAGTACCAATTATGTTCTCATATATGGGTGATATGGTAGTAATAACAAAGAACAGAGAATGGCTGGAGGAAGCTACTAAGTCACTTACTAAATATTTGAGGGCCATATACATGATCATATACAAAAGAGTATAGAATTTGGAGAAGAAGGCAAGATAGGGTATATTCAGTTTAACATGAAGGAAATAAAAATATCAGGCATAACATTTGGATATGAAATAGTAAAAGTACAACAATGGGAAGATATAATAAAAAATAAGAAATCTTCATTTATTTTGGAGAAAGTATTTTTAATAAATTATGTATTATTGGAAAAGATTGTATACTTGGAAAACTTTTTATGATCTCTACAAAATATAAGAAAGAATGAATGAATGACAATTGCAATTTCCTTTATATGGCAATCTAGACTGAACCCAGTAAAAGATGTATATTATATGTTAAGGAAGATAAAGGATGGTTGGAATTGATAAAGCCAGTGGTGTGTGCAGCATCATTAGGTTTATATAAATTGTTGAGAAGGTTGAAAGATGAAAATGAGCCATTAATAGGTGTAACAAGGAAAGAAAAATATAAAAAATGGTGTATGATGAGTAAATTTAAAATTGATAAAGAAGCTGTGAATAGGGAAATAAAAGAATATCAAGAAAAAGCAATATCATGAAAAATAAAGATAACTGACGCAGAGTAAAAAAGGAAAGCACAGTATTTTAAAATAATGAACAAGTATTATTGTGTGTATCCATGGGAAAGAACTGAGGAAGTAAAATAGTAAAGTCAGAACAGAATGATGTAAAAAATATGTAGAATGTACAGATTTTATATGAAGATTATCAATAAAAATTGTTAGTAAAAGCAAATATGCAAAATAGTGTAAGAAATTTCTCTGTTTGGAAGATTTTCAATTTATATAATTTTAGTTAACCATGGTATATTAATAAGATCAGATAATAGTAGTAGAAGTAGAGAATGTAAACTTGTCCTAAGTCAAAAAATAATGAAAACTATAATTTGAAATATTATACAGAATTGCTAAGTATTCAAAAGTAATCTAAGCAAAGTAGACAGTCTGTTTCCAGATGAAAATCCATGTCTGTGTGTTTAATAAATTATTTTTGACTGGAAACAGATTGCTTGGATTACTTTTCAATACTTAGTAATTCTGTATAATATTTCAAATTATATTTTTTATTATTTTTTGACTTAGGACGAGTTTAATTTTCTTATTTCTACTACCATTATCAGATATTATTAATATACAGTGATTAACTAGATATATATAAATTGAAAATCTTCCACACAGAGAAGTTTCATACACTGTTTTGTTTTTGGACCCACTATACTTGTTTAGTGGATTGTTTGAGACTTTGGGGATACCACAGAGATTACTTTTTTTAAGTAAATATGTCATACAAAAAAATGAAGAAAGGATATGTAATTATTGTAGTGAAGTTGAAACAACAGAACATGCTCTCTTAAAATGTGAAGGGGTGAAGAATTATAGAAAAACTTACATGAAGACAGTTACTTGGAAGGAATTAAGAAAGTAGAAAATATTAATATGGATATATCGGAATATGGATACTATAAATGTAAAAGAAGGGACGTTGTAAAGAAAATTGATAAATAAAAGTTTTCCATTATAGGACTATATAGAATATAAGACTAAATGAGATGAAGTTTAATGGAGAATTGATATTGGCAGATATATTACAAACGTACGATTTTGGTTGTGGGAAAAATTGTAGGGGTCATAAAATGATTGTATATAAAAAGAAAGACATGTATATACAAAGTTAATTAAATGATGGAAAATTGTTTGGAAAAAGTTGGAAATAATTGTAAATAGTGTATAATATGTAAATAATGTATATAATGTATTTAATGATGGTACTAGAAGGTGGGGGGTTCCTACAGCAGCAAGAAAGATGCCTAAGAGAAGCAGCAGCATGGAAGAGAAGAGAAAATCTATGGAGAATTTGGAAGTGGAAAGTGAGAATTTGGAGAAAAAATTGTTCTATGTGGAGCTCAGAATGTCAACAAAGATTCCTGCATGGCAGATGTTATAAATGAGCAGTGTTTAACTGCCTCCATGAAGAAGGACATAAGCAAGTCTAATAAAGCAGTGCAGATAACAGAACAGGTGTCAGGAAGGCTTATACATGATGACCTGCTAAAAATAATCATGCAGGATGATTCAAATGACAGTTCTGTTGTTTCATGAAGTGAGATGTCAGGTACTTTTTTCAGAAGTGCTGAGGATGTTAATGTGGAAAAGGAAGCAGGTGATGTAGCAGCAGAGAATGCAGCAGTTAAAACTTATGTAGTAGTAATAGAAAGTAAAAGAGCAAAGCAGCAACAAGCTGAGAATGTGTCTGGTTTTGTAGCATCAGATCATGCACAATTAAAACATATGCAGCAGTGACAGTAGGCAAAAAAAGGAGAGAAGCAACAAAATGTAAGTAAAACTGTTTTTTAAAAAGAAGAAAAGACCAAATACGAGAATAAGAACAATGACACTGTAATAAACAGATATTATATATAGGACAATTTTGTAAATGTTCTGGGTATTAAAGCTCAAGGATTTCAGTCTTTTATACATGTTGAGATAGTGACATTTTATGACTTAACACTTGAAAATGAGGGACTGATGATTATATTTCTGAAACCATGTGACAAAATAAAGCACGTTTAACCATGGAAAATTTATCTGAGTTTGGTAGTAACTGAAATATTACTTTGCAGTTTAGAACTGATGAACTGGAAGAAGATGATGTTAAAAATGCATGTAAGGTCTGTGTGAAACTGTTGATAATATTCTGAAAGTTAGAGATGAGGGAAAATTGAAATTGAGAGTGGAGGTTGGAAGCTGTTTTGAAATGTGAAAAAAGTCATGGTGTAACACTTGACAGTTGTTGATTTTGTGGATGGTCATAGATGGACATAAAGATATGCAAGTCAGTCTAAATCATGTTTCTTTTGTGGAGACTTTTACTTTTAATTAATGATTGTAACAAAGCACAATGTAACTAGCCTGGGGAGAAAGGACATCCAGCAAGAAGGCATGTATCTGGATGTAGATAGTATAAAAGGGACACTTTTGGATGGATTTTCAAGAGCAAACAGTAAGTAATGAAAAATAAGGGAATGAAATAAAACATGCATGAAGAAGGACAACAAGAGGCTGGGGAGAGCATGAAATAGGTGAAGAGGAAAAAATAGAAGAAGAAAAATGTGGGGGGGGGGTAAAAGGAAAGAGATATAGTGCAGGAAGAAAGGTCAGGAGAAGGGATTGGCACTAAAATTTTTTGAAGTTCCAGCCAGTGAAAAATCCGATTCTTGGGATCAAGGATTATTTGTAGATAAACTCAGGAAAATATTCAGTTGGGGATATGATAAACATAAGTAAATGAAAATTTTAAATTATTTCACTTAAAGTTAAATAGAAGGAAAAGTAATACTTTTAGAGTACTTTCAGTAATTGGGAACAATATTGCAAGAAGGATAGAGATACTGGAATTGTGTGCTGAACAGAATGTGGATTTTACTCTGTTAGAGGATGTTTCTGACAAGTGAAGAAAGACTGCAAACAGAAAAAATGTGGGTTGGAAATATAATATGGAACTTAGGAAATGAACATTGTTCTGGTGTGGCTGTGTTGTGTAGAAAAAAAACAGTGCAAATATTAGGTATAGTGTTTGTAAGAATGGGAAGATTAACTTTTGTGGATGCAAGAAGGAGAGAACACGTTTATAGAATCATAGCTTTATATGTGTATGTATATATATATATATATATATATATATATATATATATATATATATATATATGGGTCTCCTTTAGATTACCGAACCGACACTTCACCGACACGCAGAAGACCGAGATGAAACGACTGACAGGTAAGTTGACCAAAACGGTGATTTGCTGACAGCTGAAAGACTGACAAGGGTAACGTGTGAGCGCGACTCGGTAAGTGTGCGATAGTGACGGATTTAGGAGCGGTCAGGTAAGTGTGCGATATTGTGGGATTTTGGGTTAGGGTGTGGGAAAGGTGAGTGTGCGGCAGTGTCAGAGTTAGGGTTCGAGTAAGGTAAGTGTGTGATAGTGACGGACTGTAGTTTAGGGATGGGTTAAGTGAGTTAGGTTTAGAGTGCGGGTAGGGTGAGTGTGCGATAGTGACAGGCTTTATGTTTTAGGGTGGGTTAAGTGAGTTAGGGTTAGGGTGCAGGTAGGTTAAGTGTGCGATAGTGACAGTCTTTAGGTGTAGGGGTGGGTTAAGTGAGTTAGGGTTAGGGTGCGGGTAGGGTAACTGTGCAGTAGTGTCGGACCTTAGGGTTAGGGTTTGGGTTAAGGTTAGTGGATATGTCATTGTGTGTCGTGTAGTTTACGTTGTTTGTGTCGGTGTAATGGTGTTTGGTTTTGTGAGTTGTCGGTGTTGGGTGTTTTCGGTTATTTGGGGTCGGTGTTTTGTGTGTCGGTGAATTGTCGGTTCGGTAATGTAAAGTTGACCCATATATATATATATATATATATATATATATATATATATAACTAACAAGAAAAACAAATACTAGCCTATGTAGTAACAAATTTACCAGAATAAATGATTAAAGCCATTAAAGCAAAGAAAAGGTGGTATAATAAGATAAGATAGTGACAGACTTTCCTATGGAGACTAGTAAATGAGTTACCAGTAAAGGGGAATATGCCATTTAAAAAGAAAGCTGAAAGACTGTGCTTATGTTGTGAGGGGGGAGGGACAGCAGAGCATGTTTTTTTTTTAATGTAAGGAGTTGTCCAACAGAGATGCTCCAGGATTTGACAATTATGGTAGATTTTTATTTATTTATTTGTTTGTAAAGTACAGACCTGAGAAGTGGTAAATGTTGGCAATTGTCGGGTACCACAGATATTACATTTAAGATAAGCATAGACTGAGGCACTAATGTACTGTCCTTTTCAACTGTTTCTTCAGTATATGAACTACCTCAACAATCCAGTTAACTTTAAAGCTTGACTGGGGCAGAGCTATCAACCTATTCGCTAAATGTTAGATAACAGGATAAAAGTAATGAAGGTAAAGACCCCCACATCAATGATGCTTTTTATTTATATGTCATTCATTTAGAGATCTGTAATAATAAGTGCATGTGAATTAATGTCCATTTTCTGTAGAATACAAAGTCTCTAAATGCAGTTATTGCTGATGTTTAATGATGCAATGTGTCATGTCTTTCCTCCAAAATCACAAACTTTAAGCTGGACTGGCTAAAATTTTGAGATAAAACCAATGATGTCCATGAGAATTAGTGACATATCCTGATGTAGATTTGCACACGTTTTAATACATTATGATTGGTTGATGATTTGAAAGGAAAATCAAAGAATTTAGGAGCAGAAGCTGGCAGCAAAGAGGAATACATTTTCACTAGATTATAACTAAACATATTTTGATATGTCATATGTAAACAGATTCTACTATTTCAGTAACATAGCATGTTTACATAGTAGAAGGGGGAGCAGATTTAGAAGACCAGAAACAAAGACTTTGTTCATATAAATGTTTGAGGATTTATTTCTTCACTGATTTACTGCTGAGTAGTAAAAAAAAAAAAAATATATATATATATATATATATATATATATATATATATATATATACTTGTTCCCCGCCTTTCTAAGCTAGTATAGTCCAGTTTTCAGGTTAGTGCTGAATTCAGGGCTGTGTTACACATCTCTGTGTTTGCCCATACCTTACCTGGATAGAAAGAAATTTTTCTGTTCACCTGTGAGAGAGGAGAGCTTTGAGCAGCCTATCTGTCCCTGGATGAGTGGTTTCAGCCCAGAAATTAATAGTTTATTGGCCATTTTGGGCTAATTTCTATCTCTTTCATTTCCCTGCTATAAATACCATATTTGCCTGGTTTTGCGCACCGGGCAGCGCTGGTTAGCTAGGGTAAAACTATTCCCAGCTCCACAAAGTCGCCTCTTCAATTTTTCCCTTGGAACTAGACAAACTTTCAGTCGAAGCACTCAAGCCATTCATTTCTCAGCCCAGCACTTGCTCAAAACTTATAGTAAGCACTTCTAAACCCTAGCACTAGACCCTCCTGTACTGTATAGAAGGACAAGGCTCTCTATTCGACCTTACCAGCCATCCAGTAAAACAGTTAACTGAACCTATCCAGGCATGTCCAAAGGGCAGTTTCAGGTGTACTCTCCAGTCCAACTGGTGAATCTGGGTATTTTGAGGCAATGTTACAACTGCCTCATGTACACAGACAACCCCATCCTCCAACAACCAAACACTAATACATGCGTGAGATGCAGTTATACAGCCAAACTAGAGGCTAAGCTCTCTCAACCCAAGACTGGATCAGACAGTCAAGAGGAGAAGGGAAATACTTGCATTACACCACCAGTCTTACATAGACACATTAAACCAGCACCGGCAAAAAACACACATAAATACATGAAAACATACTTGAAAGCTCTAAATAAAAATCTGCAAAACCAACAGAGACCTCCAAAGCAAAAATCCAAGCAACCTCCACCCACCCAGCACAAACCATGAAACACATACTTCACAAAACCAGTGTGCCATGCAATCACAGCCCTTAAGGCAAAATAACATACCCAATATACTAGTAATAGGTGACTCTATAGTCAGGCACACTGATGTCCCACTCACTAGGCTGAATAAGGAGAAGGTTACTGTTAGCTGCCTGTCGGGTGCCAGGATCCGCGACATAACACAAGCACTCAGGTCACTCCAGAACAAGTATAAATATGACTCTGTCATTGTCCATGTTGGTGTGAATGACCTGAGCCATACCTCCCTGGACTACATGAAGAGAGACATGGAAGAGCTTTCTGATCACATAGCCCAGGCTGGCATGACCCTGACCCTGAGTAGCATCCTGCCCTCACCAAAAATGATACCACAGTATAAAGAAAAAATTCTCAATTTCAACAACTGACTAAGTTTCTGGTGTAATTCAAAGGTGATCCAATGTCTGTCCGCCTGGGATGACATGCTCGACAAGCCACTCTGCTTCACTAGAAACGGCTTGCACCTGTCACCCTTAGGCTTTCGAATACTGGCCAAGGCTCTTACCACCCCCATAGTGCCTTTTTTAGGCAAGGCTCAAAAGACAAACCCACCACCGTAAATAGCACAAGTAACAAAAAACTGAGGGTAATGCGACTCAATGCCAGAAGTATAAACCTCAAAATGCATGCACTCGAGGAACTCCTCAGTATGGAGAAAAACGATATATGTGCAGTAACAGAAACCTGGTTTAAGGCTCCAGAGAGCACCCAGCACTACCAGGCTACAACTCATACCATACATTTTGGCCACAGAACCCAAACCGAAATAGAAAAGGTGGGGGCGTATCCATTTTCATCAAGGATACCCACACCTCCAGGTTAGTGGCACAGCACGATGCTTCAGAGATCATCCACTTGCAACTAACAATGGGCAAAACTGCAATTCAAATTGTAGCTTGCTACAGATCACCCATCATGTCCCAGGACCCCCATTCTGCATTTCTGGAAACACTGGGAAACATAAAGGTCCTACCAAACACCATAATATTGGATGATTTCAATTACCCAAACATCAACTGGGAGAACTACTCAAGTAGTAACTCCCTTGCCCAACTTTTCCTAGAATTTATAAACTCAAACTCCCTAGTTCAACTGGTCAACACTCCCACCAGAGTCGACAACATATTGGACCTGGTCATCACCAACATAGGTGACTAGTGTTCCACACCAGAGGTCAACCACTCGCTGGTTAGATCTGACCATAAACAAATCACTTTGGATATCCATATTCCACCCCACCCCGGACAAGAAAACCACTGTGAAAAACTTTTCAAAAGCAAATTTTATGTTACTTAAGAGCAAGGTGGAAAGTTTTAAAGCCCCATGCTGAAGGATAACACTGTCCAAGCTGCAAAATCCTTTACTAATGCATTCTACGGGCAGCTACAAGAATGCATGGATTGTACCATCCCAAGCAAAACCAAGACTCACTCCTCCAAGAAAAGGAAACCAGTCTGGTGGACTCCTGCCATAAACAAGCTATACAATAGAAGGAGGAAATTAGTACATAAAAGAGTAAAATCCCAAGAAGGGAAGACATCCCTGATCAGTATCAGCAAGAAACTACGATCCCTCATAAAATCATGCAAGGTGAGCTTTGAAAGAAAAATTGCCAACGACTCCAAAGATAACCACAATGCATTCTTTAGCTATGTCAAGAATCTAAGTGGTAATGCTCAGATTTGCTCAGAGTTAGTGCAGAATGGCACAAAATACACTGAACCAACCAATATCGCCAACATCCTGGCAGACAGGTTCAGCGCAAACTTCACCCCCCCCTCTCACCCCCAAAAGGGCACATAACCATACCAAAAGAATGTAGAGTCCCTGAAATCACAGACACTCAGGTTAAAACAGCCCTCTCCAAAGCCAAAAACACAGCTTCAATTGGACTGGATGGTGTCCCAGGCTGTATCCTACACGAGCTCAAAGATGAAATAACCCACCCCTCACCTAAACACACTGTTCAAACTCAGCCTCTCCACAGGCTACATACCCATAGAGTGCCGCACAGCAACGGTTATTCTGCTCCACAAAGGTGGAGCCACAACAGTCCCTGGGAACTATAGCCCTATAAGCTGACTAGCTTGGTGTGCAAGGCTATGGAGCTCATCATCATGGAACTCATTAACAGAGACATTGGGAACCTCCAAACACTGGACCCTACCCAGTTTGGCTTTGTTAAGGACAGATCATGCCTCCTAAACCTGGTGGACTTCTTTGAGACAGTTAACAATGCTATAGATGAGGGAAAGGTGGTACACACAGCCTACCTAGACCTCGCTAAGGCCTTCAACACCATTTACCATTCTGGTATTATAGACAAGCTCACCAGCCTCAACATAAACCCCTATGTCACAAGATGGGTTGCCAACTGGCTCATGGACAGAACCCACATGGTGAGAGTTGCGGGAGCTAGGTCCAACTCTAAACCAGTTACAAGTGGCATTCCCCAGGGCTCAGTCCTAGGACCCCTCCTGTTCGGCATATGCTTTTCAGAGGTACAGGAAAGCACAGGAGGACTATGGCTGACCAAGTTCACAGACGACTGCAAACTAGGGGCTATAATTGACTCTCCGGCTGACACAAACATCCTTCTAAAGGGTCTCACTGAGATGGATACCTGGTGTCAAAATCATGGCTTCAAGCTAAATGCCAACAAGTGCATAGTCATCCCCTTTGGAAAAAACAAAGTACCCACAAGCTACCACATAGGTACGGAAGACATAATAAGGGATCTGGGGACCCAAGTAGATAGTAATCTTACCTTTGATAATCACATTGCCAAAGTGGTTAGAAAATCCTTCTACATGGCCCACCTAATCACAAAAGGGTTCGCATCCAGATCAAAAGAGGTCATTGTGACCCTCTACTCATCACTCATCAGACCCATCATAGAGTACAACATCCCATTTGGGATGTACTTTACAAGACACCTGCAACAGCTGGAAAGACCACAGAAGTACCTCACCAAGAGGATCACTGGCCTCAAACAGATGCCCTATGCAGCTCGACTGAAGAAACTCCAGTTGTACCCGGTTGCATACCGCCTACTCAGAGGTGATCTCTGCCTGACATACAAGGCCATGTCCAACCCAGAATTGATGGACATGATCCACCTAAAGAAAACCTTATCCCCTCGAGCCACACGCTCTAGGGATCTAAACCTCACCACAACAATAAATAGGACATGCTGGAGGGATAGATTCCTGTCCTAGAGACTTCCCATGCTTTGGAACAAGATCCCAATCTACACTAGGCAGAGCTCCTTGCTAACACTCTTCAAAAGAAACCTTGATGAGTGGATGGGAAACAGAAAGTTTACCTTGGGGATCACTTCAGTGGCTCTGCTGGACAGAGGCACAGGGAACTAATCTAAGGGGGTGGTGAAAGCCAACACATTCTGGCTAGGCTTATAAATGCCTTTGGGCAGATAGCTTAGTACCAACCTATGAACCTATGAACCTATAAATCATTTATGTTGTAATTGAACCTCTCAATCTCTTAAAGCAAGAAATCCAGGCAAGCCATAAATAAAAGTAGGACAAAGGACAAAAAATAAGTACAAGTTTTAAATATTGCTCTTACAAACTTATAAAGTTGATTGAATAACAGGTTTTACATTAGCATGATTTTTCTAAAGAGTATGAAGTCTGAAACTCGAATGTCTGTCATTATTTTCTGACTTTAGTCTGTAATGATTTGCCACTAATTTGCCAGAAAACCACAATTTTACAAAAATGGATGAAAAATATGAGGCAAAAATCTGGACATTCTGCAAAAATCTGTACAGTTGAGGTATAGTTGAACTATTTAATCACTTAGAAAGACATTAGTCATTGAATTTGTTTACTTATCACATGGATTTTATGGATGTTAATGTTAACTGAATATTAGTTATGTGATTAACTGAATATTAGTTATGTGATAACATATCGTGTTCATTTTCCTTAAAAATGGATGAAAATGCAGTGAGATAAGGTTTGATAGAATTTGCACTGCAAAATGCTGTTTAGGTTCACTAGATGTACTTGCTGGTTTATAAAGTTAAGCAAAATAAACCACAATGTATATCTCAGTTACAGTTTTTGTATCACACAATCTCTTTTAGGCATGTATAGTAATATACAGCAACTTAGCCATTTCTAGGCTTCGACACTGTAAAAAGTATAGTAGCAATGACTGAAGGGCTGGTGCATGCAATTTATCTTGCAAAGTAATTTGCATTGAATGGCATCATTTAGAATTGATAGTGCATCAGGATTGTCTCTGCAGAGCAGGGGGATGGAGCCCTAACTGTGACCCAACTGACACTAAGTTTGATAAGAAATACTAATACCTGAAGAGGTTACCTGAGGGATAAGGACTGAGTAGCACTTTTGTTTGTTTACCTACCTTGAGGAAAGGGATGGGATTTCTGGCCAAGGACAATCAATTTTCAATAGAGACCACAGACTTTTGTGAGGCAGTGTATGCATTACATAATGCACATCGGGTTTTCAGCCAGATAAAGAAGTAGGGCAAAATAAAAATTAAAAAAAAACCCTCAGCTACCAGGGTTCTAGTTACTTTGGGGTAAGTCAGATAGGTGACAGGAATGTCAGCAAAAATGCTCAAGGAGGAGCTCCAAGACATAAGTGATAGAAGATGGTTGTTGTAGGACCCCCAAAAATTAAAAACTCATCCAGTACAGCAGTTCTGTGCATAGGTCTATAAGCAGTAAATAACATGATACACAAATGAATCAATTAATGGATAAAGCTTAGGAACAACCCTGTGCAGATAGATATTATCAGCATTCAAAGCATCTATTCAAACCAAGTGCAAGAGATGTTTCCAATTCAAAAAATTTTTAAGTTAGATACCACAAAATCTTAATCAAGTCCAATCTTTTATTTATACACAAATAGCAGGTAAGCGCTTTCGCCAAAGAGGCTTCCTCAGACCATATAAAACAATTGAGTCAACACACTATATATATATATATATATATATATATATATATATATATATATATATATATAAATATATACAACTTCAATTAAATGATGACATCATAATTAATTAATAAATATATATATATATATATATATATATATATATATATAAATTAAGTTAATAGTCAAAGATACTGCATAATTTGATAAAAACATTTTGTAGGTCCATACTTATTAAAACAGAAACATAAATTTAAAAAAAATAAATGCAAAGCAAATATAATATATATATATATATATATATATATATATATATATATATATATATATCTGTTGTTGAAAAGAAATGCATTAAACGCTACTAGCAAACAGTCTCCTGTTCTTAAGGGCAGGTTTAAGGGGAATTTTATCATTTAGACCAGGATTTATATGTGCCTGGAGTTTAATAATCCAGTTGGTCTCATTCCTTTCTGTAAAGTTCCTAACACCCCCCTTAAACTGGGAATGTTAATATGCAAAACCATAAACTTAAATGTATGCATATTATTGGTCTCCAACATGTTTGGATAGAGCATTGGTATTAGATTTAATACGTATCTGGTATAAGTGTTCCTTACCCTGTCCCTAAGCCTTCTATCGGTTTTGCCAACATAGAGGGCAGGACAGGAGAGCATAGAGCAAGATAGACAACATGTTCGGTGTTGCAATTGGCAACAACATTAAATACACAAAACTGAGATGTAGTGGGATGAGCAAACATGTTGGAATCACATATATAAGAACAAAAATTACAATTATTACAAGGGTTCATGCCTAAATCTTGATTGGTATTATAATTATCAGAAATAGTAGTTGTTGGGTAGCAAAGTAATCTATGGAGATTTTTCTTATTCTTAAATAAAAACTGTGGGTATTCATCCACAATTTCTCTAATCTGGGGATCAACAGTCAAAACTTTCCAATGCTTACATATAATTTCTCTAATTTGATCAAAATCATGCATATAAAATAGAGAAAATGTTTGTGGTAATGTATTTATACCAACAGAACTAAGTCTATTAATATACTTGTTATTCCTTTTTTTTAGAAAAATAGGGACACACTTTGTCAGCCCTGTAACTATCTGTGAACCTATATATGCCAGGTGTTTTGCTTATGAATAAGAAGCTGCAAATGACTGATATACAGTGCAGAGGTTAAAGTAATCAGGAGTAATATTAGAAAGTGTAACCTAGTAAGAAGGAAGAGAGCTTTAGGTTAATGTAACATCCCTTTTCAAGGTGGATATGACTAGGAGAAATGGGACCATATCAAAGTGCAACATCCAGTTTTAAGAGTGGCAACAGTACTATAAGGGACCATCCCAAACATGCAGCACCAGATCAGTCCAGTACACTTATATCCTCACTCTGATAGGACTACAAAGCTGTATATCCATTGACAATTATAGTCAATACACACTTTTTCTTTTTTTAAACCCCAAGGTCTTCAAGCTGAAATTTCATAATTTGTATGTTTAGGTAGAGGCTCCATTGATTCTGATATACTAGTTTGTACTTTGAGACATAGCAACATTTTTCCTGGCATTGTAAGTGTTTTAACCTACATCAAACCACGCATAACACACAAAGTAATGAAAAAGTGGAAACAATTTTTTTCCAGTGCAGCAAACCATCCTTCCATACCTAACATCAGGGTTAAGCATCCCACACGTCGGAACTTACATATACATATATTCACAGTCACACAACATTAGGGAATGAAGAAAGCCCACAAACAGTGCTCAACAGTCTCAGGAAATAAGTAGTTTTGCTCTAATATGAGTAAATAAATATTTTCCAAATTATCACAAACTAAGGATAGAGGGAGAGCTTCATTAAATGCATCATTGGTGCAGTGGTTAGTTTGTTGCCTCACAGCAAGAGGTTCTCCGGTTTGATTGTCAGCTGGTGTGGCTTCTGTTTGGAGTTTGCATGTCCTCCCTGCGGTCGAGTGATGTTTAAAGACATGCAAGTAGGTGTGTGCATGAATGGGTGTGCCTTCTTTGAGGGTTGAGTGTCGGGCTGGCAGCTCGGTGCTGTAAAAATCCACTGCCAATCATTAGCAGACCGGAGTTCCGGTGTGGCAACCCCTAACCAGGAAAAGCCGAAAGACATTAGTTTAGCCTGGAAATTTACCATCTACTACACAGCATCTTGAATGCTTGAAACAAAAGGGTCAGCAGTACAGAAACAAGAATCTGCCTCCTAACACCACATCTTCTATCAATGTTGTCATTCCTAAACTAAAATATACCTTGCCCCCTGCTCACCTTTTGTTCTGTATATAATATAAGCATTCTACAAATCAGAGCTAATATTTGCCAAATTAATTTCTCTGTCCAGCCAGCAAAAAAACACTAATGGCCTTCATTTCAGTAGATAAAATGGCTACCCATATGTGTGAGAACAAATCTGCTTCTTTTATCTCTCACACTCCTTAATGTAAAATAGTATCCTCATGCCAAAAAAAAAAAATGAAAATTAATAGTAGCATTCATAGACATTGTACACACTGCAGGGAGTTAGGAAAATGTAGGCATAGCATAGCACAGTCCTATACAATTCATCAAAGTCCATTAACCAGAGTATAAGTTTGCCTATTGCACTGTGTATCTGGAATTTGGCAGATATGGAGTATTAATGAATGTAAATGAATGTGTCAACCCAGTGTACATGATTCACAAAGCCCTAATGTATGGAGTAAGGAAGTCCTTCTAAGGTCATACTTTACAGGTTTACAAGTGCAGACTGGAAACACTAAAAACTATAAGGGATGGGCAGGATCACAGTAGTAACTTAGTATAACATACCTGATCATCGGCATTGACTATCAACACATCAGACTGCCCTAAATGTAATAATAAAGTTACAGAGCGATGTCAACAATCTGCCTGCAGTATGATGTACACAAACCAAAGTTTGCAAGTAACCATTGTAGGAAGGCAGAACAGTATGTCATCCTACTTCAACCAACCATGCTGCAATCCTAACTACATCACAGTAAATAATATTCTATAGTAAAAACTGCTCCACATCCATAAGCAATTAGACAATACATTTCATGAATCACTCCTGATCATGCCTGCAGAACAGCAGGGCACCTTAGTCGTCTGCTGTCACACAGTCATTCAGCTAAGTAGTACTATGTAACCTATGTATTACAATAACACTTAAAACCTCAGTTGTGGTCTCCAAAGCTGTCCACATGTCACAAGCTTACATTCTGACTATTATAGCTATCTCATCAGCTTACTCATATCCTAGATGATGATGATGATGATGATGATGTTGTATTGGGTATTAAAGATATGTAGCCAGTTCATGTCATCATAGTTAGGCTCAATTCCCTGATAGTGTCCATCCTGTGGATGGTCCATAGTCTTGGGGGTAGGCTGCACCCTTAGACGAGCAGCATATAGGCTGACTGATTGTCAGAAAAGTACTGCAACTACAGGAGAGAGAGAGAGAAAAAAAACAGTAAACTGAAAAAATGTCATGATAAAGAAAGCAGTGCAAAAGTTAAATATACAGACCTGCTAAGTGGAATTTACTGTGAATTTTGTCATAAAATAAAAAAGTGTGAATTTATTAACCTGCAGATGGGAAGTAAAGTACTCTAATAACAATGAAGAAGAGTTTTCAAGCTGTTTTAAATGACACCAGTTATTAAAACTAATATAAAAGAAACCTTGTAGAGGGCAGCAACATAAAGCTCACTTAATAAGTTGTTTATGGCAGAAATGTACTCCTGTATATAAAACATAACAAGAACAGAAGACAATTTTCCTTTCCTTTTCCACTGAACATTAGCTGTGACAGTGTGTGCAGATTTGATGTACTGTTGTACTCCTTGGGTTTAGTAATATTTACAGAATAATATTAGCATGACTAGCTTTTATAGACTACACTAATGTCTGTACCATGCACCATACGTGGAATGCACCATGCATGTACATCAGTACGTACTGTGTCTGTGAATGTCATGGTCCACCTTTAGCACAGTGCCCCTTATGGTTCAACCCAGGGAATGTTAACCTTAAAAAAGGACCTTTTTGGTATGTTGTCTGGTAGTTGGAGAGAAGGTTAAGGCTATAAGATATAATTCTTGTAGTACAGGGTTTGATTCCCTCAGCTCTGATTTACCCACTGTTTGATCTTGAGCAAGGCATTGCTCCAGAGTTGGCCCTGAAAGGGAATGATGTGTCCAGTGGCCTACGTGATAAACAAATGGGTATTAGTATTGTTATTATCATTTTTATCCAGCAGGAAAAAGCCTTTGTTATAACAGCAACTGGAAACTGGAATAAACTGCCAACAAATGTGAGAAATGAAATTCGTTATTTCAGTTGTTATTTAAAGCTGGTTAGTTATCTAAGCAAATGTAATTGAATAGGGGTTGCAAATGGATGGCTGGATGGACAGATGGGTGGGTGGATGGATGGATGGATGGATGGATGGATGGATGGATGGATGGATGGATGGAAGGAAGGATAACATCATTATTAGACCAATACTTATTAAATCTTTTGAGGCCTAACCTGATAAAGTTCATTTTCTTGATGTGACACTTGTTTTAGGCTAGTTGAAGAGTGCTGGGAAAATAGTGTTCATTATTTGCCTTATTTTCCACTACTAATGTCAGTTAAAGTGCTTGCCATCTCCTGTTTTATGTAGTTATATTGCAATATTGTGTGAGAAAAAGTCTAGATTGCATATTTTACTTATGTAGTTAGCAAAACAGATGAAGAACTAAACAATCAGAGAAGCAAATAAATCTGGAAGAAAGCATATAAATAAGCAAATAAAAGTTGTTCTAGGGTAGAAACTATTGCAGTAACTTTGACACAGGACAGTATGTTAAGCAATGTTTTTATTGGGCTGTTCTTTCACATTTTACTTCAATTACATCTTTCACAGAATGCAGCACAGAATGCCCAAAATGCCCAGAATGCCTAAATTGCACAGAATGCCCAAAATGCCAAAATTGCACAAAATGCCCAGAATGCAAAAATTGCACAGAATGCCCAGAATGCAAAAAATGCACAGAATGCCCAGAATGCAAAAATTGCACAGAATGCCCAGAATACACAAAATACCGAGAATGCATAAACTGCACGGAATGCAGCACAAATAAAACAGAGCCAATAATCCATATTGTCACGCCATCTTGTGTCATGTCTGTGATAACAAAGAAAACCAACCTTACCTGTCTTATTATTGGATACATGCTCAGCAATATTAACATAACCTGGACTGTTGAAGACAAAGTACAACTGCATGGGGTATACATGGACACAAGTGATGTGCACCCAGATGGAACAGGCACGGTGAAGAGTAATTTAGAAGTCCTGACTGAAGACCTGTTTAGCAACAAAACCTACACATGCATAGCATCATATCCATCACTAAAAGCTCCAATGATGGCAAAACTGGACTACCCACCGAGTAAGTCTTATTTGCTTTAATACTTATTAATAGTGTAAATTTGTTCTGCAATTAGTATGATGGACAGTGAAGAAATGTCATTGTTGCAAAGGTTCACCTATTCTTCTAACTATGATCAGATAATATTATCTAAGCAGACGAAAAATCTTGGGCTAGTCACACTCATATCTGCCAAAGTTGTTACATTTGAGTTCTTATAAAGAATGCACAGTAACAGTGGCAATAAATTATTCCACACCTTGTAAAAATGTCAGAAAGCCAGTGCTGTAACAAAATATCTGATTGGGTACATATATGTTGAAAACAACTAAATGTAGTGATGGTGCTAAAAAGCAAGCATGACAAATGTGCATAATTACCTCCTTAACTAAATGTTTTTGTGAACTGGATTGTCATGCCAGTATTTTCCTTTTAAAATTAAGTGCTTATAATTCAAGGCAAATACCTCCAAGAAACTATACCAGGTAGATGCCAAACTATAGTTTCCATTAATTCTGTTTGTAAGAAATCTGTTGCTCATGTAATGCACCTCTCTTTTTTGAAATGAGTTAATGGTGAGGTTAAAAGGGTGCCAGTCACCCCAACTTGCAAATGAAAAGAATGAAAAATACGATTTGCCAATATGGTTGCATAGACTCGTAATGCAAGTTTATTAATTTGTACTACCTTTTACAGATATGCTGATGTAATAAAAATGTTGAAAAGGTGATATTTACCTGTCTGCTGATTTCTCTACCATTCATTGATACATTAGCTCTGTTGGTGTTAAAGAGAAGATGCCTTATTTTCACATATTATTAGAGGATTAATTCAACACTTTCTACACTGTATTCCAGAGAATGTATGGGAGGTGTCTCCCTTACATCACTGACAAATGCCAGGTTCATAGATACAATTGCGTCTGTCAGGGAATTATTTGGGTGCCTAATCTGAAATGAATGGAATACTGAGTTGTTTGGTACTCTTTTCACACCACTGGTATCCTGAGTGACAGTGCATTGAGATTCAGAGACTGTGAACTATTACAGAGAAATGGCACATAGCAAAATGATAGTGTACCCTACAAAGAGAAGAATGCACTTAGGGTTGGGGTCAACAATGATGATGACCTACAGCTGCAGGCTGTGTGAGATTCTTTCAAGCCACATGGGTGGGGTATGCCATTGGAGTAGACAGAAGTACAACGTGTGTCCCACATGTATGGCACAGGCATCCAGAGAAGGTATCTGTCACCTTAGAGCATAATCGACAATACCAGCTGTGTCTTGCCCATATAGCAAGTATGTTAGTACTGTCCAGGGAGGTGGTCCTGATTTCCATGCTGTGAAACTCTGCAGCTTTTCACTCCTGAGGGTTTTAGAAACACAAAGGGCACATGCAAGTGGAGGCTTTGAGGCCATGTGTGGAATGTATAGGAGGCATAATTATTTTCCACTTTACACAGACATTTATGGTTATGAGCTACACATGAGCTGTCTCTTTTAAGCCTGGGCAACTGATTAACTTATCATTTTTACCATTATGCTAGACCCTGGCACACATATCATATGGTGCTTGTGGGCCTCTTGACCAAGGAAAGTGCCTAGTGAACGTATCCCGTTAATGAAAGAAAACTATAATATAGACAGAGAGAGAGGTAGATGGATAGCTAGATAAGTAGACAGGAAGATAAATAATTTGACAGACAAATACACCAACAGATAGACAGCCAAAGAGACATACAGACATATAGGCAGATAGAAAGATAGATAGACAGATAGATAGACAGAAAAATAGATAGATAGATAGATAGATAGATAGATAGATAGATAGATAGATAGATAGATAGATAGATAGATAGATATGTTAGAGAAAAAGGTGTGACAAAACAAATGCATATTTGGTTCAAGTTTACATCCATTACTCACAGGGAAACTCACAAGTGGATGACCAGTCAAATCTACATTGATGAATAAAGAGACTGATATACGTTCATATGATTTAAGCACTTAATTACTGCACATATACAGAAAATCTAGACGTGGTTTCATGACAGCTCTGGAATGGATCATTTAGATCATACATGGCTGTCAGTTTGTTAAATTCACATTATTAAACTGCTTTATTGTGCAAAATATAAACCATAATGACGCAAGACGAATTAATTAAAGGTAATGGAAGGGGACAAATGTCACAAGTGTGTACTGACATAACCTAAGATGAAAGACTGACAAGATATAATCTGCACAGCAATGCAAGTGGATGTTGCATGCACTGCAACATATTGTGGTATATGACTTTGGTAATCCATGGAAGATGCATAGGTGTCCCTCATAGATGACTTAGGTAATCCATGGAAGATGCATAGGTGTCCCTCTTAGATGACTTAGGTAATCCATGGTAGATGCCTAGGTGTTACTCATAGACAGAGCCCATAACAGCCCATCCTGTCTCTACAGACCAGTCCCTTACATGGTGATAAGGTGCACTCTCATCTTATTATCTGCTCTTGCACTGAATTCATCCAGATTTTCTTGTTGTTCACAGATATCAGAAGTTCAGAAATAGATACCTATTTTGCAACGAAAGCACCTGTGCCATGTGCCCTCCTGATCTGGGGTAAATGATGACCAGGGTTGCATATTCTAGAATATGATGAGGTAGATGGGGCAATCTAGGTCTGTGGGACACCTGTGCTCCTTACCTGTTCAGTGAATGCTGATGCAGCATGTACTTTTGCATCTGTTGACATTGTTACCTCACCCCTTTGCACCCTCTATACCATTTCCTGAGTTTCAGTATACAACACCAGAATGTCATGCAAGGAGGTTTCTATCATAGTACTAAAAGTATTGATAGATTACAAAACATTTTCAGCTCTTCTGAAACTTGGTGGTCCTGTAGTGGTGTCCTATTATGCATGTGGCTCTGCTAGTGGCATTTCCTGTTTCCATCTTCTCATAGGGAAATGCCTTCCCTTGCCTGCTTTGGGAGATGTTTCTGGTTGCTACTGCCTTCACTGTGTTGTTATTGAACCCATGCTACTCAGCACTACTCCGTGCCTGATGTGAGACTTCATGGGTATTCTGTGAAAGGCAGATGCCTCAGTGGGTTCCACTTCAACCTCAAGCACTTCATTCATTAGACCACTGGGTTTGAACTTGGGGGGGTGCTGTCAATATTGTAATTAGAAGGGAATTCCATTATGCCAAAGGGGATAATAATGCACTTTTTTGTGATTAGTTTTAGTCCATGGTTATGGCACCAATTATTTCTCTGTGTTAGCCCCTTCTGTGATATGTTAACATCATTAGGGGACTCAGTGATTGCACCCAATTTGCACTCATCAGCGAACTTGGTAAGCTAAAGGGTGTCTGCTTTAGCCTGGACTTCTGAGAAATAGATTCCAAACAGTAAAGGGCCCAGCACAGATCTTTGTGGTATGCTACTGGTAACTGGTCTACTGGTAGAGGTGGAGTCACCAATTTTGACAGTATGTGTTCTGTCAGTGAGCCAATTGGCTACCCACCTAGTGATGCAAGGGTTTATCAATAATAGCTGAGTAGGGGATTGTGTCAGAAGCATTGGCTAGGTCAAGGTAGGTGGTATGCACTGTCTTTCCTTCATCTAGGGTGACTTTCTTGAAAGAAGTCTACCAGCTTTAACAAGCATGATATACCCTTAACAAATAATGACAAAAACAGTTGCCAAACAAAGTATCCATGCAGAGCCATTAAAAATAAACTACTTTAATAAATATAAGTGCTTTCATTTTAGTAACCTTTAAAACTTTTTCAGATACAATTCATCCAAAAAACAATGTCTCTTAAATAATAAACAGTCATGTGACCCACAAACCCATTACTGCTATTAAAGTTGTATACTCCTCTTAGCATACTAATGCATATATAATATATGTCAAAATCTTTTAAACATAAAACATAAAATAGAGTAGAATAGAGTAGAATAGAATAGATTAGAATAGAGTAGAATAGATTAGAATAGAATAGGACCAGCATCAATTCTTTTCTTTTTAACATATACAAGAGGAACATTAATTTACTTTTATATTATTAACTATATGCACCTTTTCTTTTTAATCACAAGCAACTTTTTTTAGCTTTGTTCCTAACCTAATAAACCTAATAAGCATTCTATCTTTCCAATGATTTTAATTTTAGCATGAGAGTTATACTGACTGCCTCACTTAAGCCTGGAATTAGTCTGGCAATTGCTACTGGAACAATATAGGCACCCAGGCTTAAATGAGGCAGTAATTGGTGTGTGGGTCACATGACTGTTTATTATTTAAGAGGCATTTTTTTTTATGAATTGTATCTGAAGAAGTTTTAAGGGTTACTAAAACAAAAGCGCTTATATTTATTAAAGTGTGATACTTTGTTTGGCAACTGTTTTCATCATTATTAGTTTGGCTTTTTGTAGTCATACCCTTAATAAAGCCAAACTGGTTTGGTCTAGAGCTTGAAGATTGCACATGTCCTTGTTAATAAGTTCTATGATGATTCTTTCCATGGCCTTACAGATGAGGCTGGTTGGACTTATGGGTCTATAGTTCCCAGGGTCAGTTGATGGCATCCCTTTGTGCAAGGGGATTACTGTCGCTGTTCTCCATTCTGCTGGAACAAATCCAGTTCTCAGGCTGTAGTTAATGATGGCACCGAGTGGGTCCACTAGGTCCTGTTTTAAATTGTTTAGTAAGCAACCTGAAATGTTATCTGGTCTCATTAAAGCCATGTTTTTGGCTTTGGAGAGTGCAGATATGACCTGATTGCTAGAGATAATAGGCAGAGATTTGGTGTTAGGTATGCTTTGGGATACGGCTGATGGGGACAGGAGGGAGAAATCTGAGCCAAATCTATCAGCTAGCAGGTTGGTAATTTCCTCCAGTATAATATGAGTGGTACCATCCATAACCAGTTTGGCACATAGCTGGGCATTCCCGTTTAGATTTTGGATGTAGTTAAAGAATGCCTTATGATTATCCTTAGCTAGGGATGCTATTTTAACTTAGTAATTAGCTTTATAGAACTTGACAAGATTTCTGATTTGCTTGTTCAGGCTGTTGAGAGAATTCTTCCTCTGCTAAATTAGTTCCCTCTTGTTCATAGACATCAGTTTCTTCCTCTTGTTATATAATCTGTTTATACTTGAGGTCCTCCAGGGTGGCTTGCTTTTTTCAGGAGGACCTGTTTTTTTTTTTATCTGGTCAGGTACAGCCAAGTCTATACAGTTGCTTAATTGTTTATACAGGGCATTTGCGTACACCTCTGCATAGGAATCATTATCGTCTGTGATTGAGTTGGGTTTGAAATTTTTTATACCATTGCTTAGTAGACTGTAATTTGCTTTGGAAAAAATGTTTAGTTTTTTTTAGTTCCTGTGGGGGTGTCAGGTTGAATGGTTATGTCAAATGAGACTGATTTATGGTCCAACCTTACCAGGGAGGGCATCACACAGGGGGGGGGTGCAATGAACCCTCATGTTGGTGAGTACTATGTCTAGAATATTTGAGCCCCTTGTTGGGGTGCTGACTACCTGATCCAGAGCATTTGTATTGACAAAATCCAGAAACCTCTGGGTGACCATATTTGTGCTCATCTATGTCTCCCAGTCTTTGGAAGGATAGTTGAAATCTCCCATGATCAAGATGTTTAGCTGTTTAGCTATATTATGAATTACTCCAATAACTCTAGGTATGTGATCTGCTTTTCTTGGCTCATGGTGGAGGACCTATAGCTAGCAATGATGTGGCAGGGTATTTTGCCTAAAGTTAATTGGACATGGAGTAGTTCATGATAGCCATACTGTCTGACCAGTCTTGAGGTGTACTTGACTTTAATAAAAATGGATACACCTCCACCGTTGGTTCTTTCATGCTCATTTTGAGGTCTGAATGTGTGGAAAGCATTGCAACCTTGCATGGCTAGAGTGCTCTCTGCAGCTTTGAACTATGTTGCAATGACTGCATAGACAACAGCATCTTCCAAGGTGAGGAGTGCTTCCAGGGAGTGAAGTTTCCTGTTTAGACTCCTATCATTAAGCAGCTTAACCTTGAGTTTGTCTTGAGGGAATTTTGTCACTTAGGAAATTTTGTTGTTTTCGCATTGCCTAAAAAGGCACTATGGGGAGGTAAGTCCCTTTGCCAATATACAAAAGCCTATAGGAGACAGGTGCAGACCATCTCTGACAAAGCAAGGTGGCCTGTCAACCATGTCTTCCCAGACTGACAGATACTGGGGTCCCTGGACTGACACCAGAAGCTAAACCAATTGTTGAAGTCAATCACTTTTTTGTTTATGTTGTGGCATCATCCTGAGTGAAGGTAGAATGCTACTTACGGCTAGGATCATACCTGCCTGAGACACATAATCTGAGATTTCATTCATGTCTCTCTTCATATAGTCCAGAGAGGTACATCTCAAGTCATTCACCCCAATGTGGTCTATGACAGAGTCATAACAGCCTTTCCTTGTCCAGCCTGGTGAGGGGGACATATGTATGTCTCAGTACGGAGTCGTCTATGACCAATACATTAGGATTTGAGGTGTTTTGTCTTAGGGGATTATTTTCAGAGACACTGGTGTATGTGTGTGTGTGTGTGTGTGGGTGTGTGTGTGTGTGTGTGTGTGTGTGTGTGTGTGTGTGTGTGTGTGTGTGTGTGTGTGTGTGTGTGTGTGTGTTATGGGTAATGGTTTCTGTTTGTACTTTATTGTGTGCAAGTGGTTTACTCTTGGGAGGTCTATGATCTTTTGGAAGGCTTCTAGTGTGTGCCTCTGCATATGTAGGTTTATGTGTCATGTCCTTATTCGTGTGAGAGGAGAAGTGTGTGTGCTAACAACCTGTTTGATGTCCGGTTTGTTATGTGAGAGTATTAATTCCAGTTTTGTAGTGTAATTCCATCTCTCACATAGGGTATTTGTTTGATTTAGGAGTAAGTGGTTGTCAGTATATATGAGTCAATTTACATTGCCTCAGGATGCCCATGTCAATCTAGGTGGCTGGAGAGATTATGGAATACTGCCTGTCCATTATAGCAGGTCTTTACAGTATGTACTATTAGGAAAGGGAGTAGGTTAGTTGGACCAGATTTTGAGTTAGAACTAACAAATGGGCTAATTCTAATGAAGGCTAGGGATGATAAGTGTGTCAACATTGTTCAGTGCGCAGCTGAATTGCCTGTAGCACAGCAGGGAAGCTTGGGAAGGTTCCACTGACAGATGTCTAGGGAAAATTATGTTTCAAGGCATTTGCATCTATACAGAGCACCAGTGACTCCAGCTGCATGACGAGCCACAACACTAAATGCAAGGCTTACATACAGGCAAAAGTAAACACTTTTAAGCTAATGTATCAATAGGAAAGCACACAATGAACCTTCCTCCATCAATGCCCAACTCAGACAAGGCTAGATCTACACTCTTCTGCCACAAGGGTGCAGGCATGCCCTTCTTAATGTAATATGCCTGGTTTAATGTTAAAGTGTATCAATAGCAAGCTAGATTCAGAATCTAGTCTAGGGTAACAGAACAGGTAACATCAAGTGCAGAGAATGATGCAGTCACAAATGGTAAAAAACAGAAATAATGCAGCAATTAGATAAAAATGCAGTTTAAAGTGCAGCAGAATCATAAAATATAATTATTTTCTTGTTTTATTTTTTTTTTGCCTTGGATACCTCAGATAATAGCAGAAGCACTCAAGACCTTTGGTAAAAAATGCCAAACCTAGAGCAGCTCTGGTTAATTGAGCACAAACCCTTGGCCTCGTGTTAGCTCATTGCACCACCCATAGACAGTAAAGGTCCCTGATGTTTCTTCTTGTTTTTGTCCCTGCCTTCTTAAATTATGGATCCTTACAGTTAGTAAATAATTCTTGACATTAGTTTAATTTTTCTTATTGTTTATAAAGTGCATTGTGATGCTAGAACTGTTCCTCTGCTAACTTTTTAAATAAGTCCAAGTAACAGTTTAAAACTGTCCCTGATTTTACAGAACACTCCCGATGTTTCCTCCTATACGTGCCCTGCTCCTCATTACTCAGGGGTTATTCAGTCAGTGAATAATGCCAGATTAAGTTTCATACTGCTGATAGTATAAAATTATACTCCAACACTGGCCCTCTCAATTTGTGTAAAAGGTTAAGTGTATGGTTTGTCAAGTTGCTTTCTGTGCCAAGGGTGCAAGGTTTGCAACTTATCCTCTTTCACTTTAACTTTTTTTTTTCTTTTAAGACTTCAGGTAATATTTTTAAGTATATCCTTTGGTGTTTAGAGGTAATGCAATGAGCTAACATGAGACCAAGGATTTGGGGGGGTATAGCAAGGGTACAGGGTAGAAAGCATCCCCCATTTTCTTTACCTTTTTTCCAAAAACTTTAGGTAATATGTAAGAGTAAGAAAATAAACTAAACAGCTCAGAGTGCAGAGTGGTCCAGAATAGCAAGACCAATTGAAAAAAGAAAGCTGCACCAGACTTACACAACCACCACATTTATTAGCAAAAAATAAAAAAATTTAAAAAAAAGATAATGTTAGCGCTTTCACGACTGTTCTTGTTGCTTCATCAGACAAACTGAACAACTCTCCTACCAGTTTGTATCACATTAGCTATCAGCTGATAGGAATAAAATGTTCCAATTATACAATTAAAGCAAGCTAATGTTCTAGTTAACTGAGAGCATTGAAGAAAAATGGATCCTCTCTCTGAATGCCGAGAGATACCCTGGTTTAAATAATACAACATCCTTAAAACCTTTCTTGAAGTCTCGCCGTCTCAGGCATTAAGTATTTTTATAGTCATTTATGCATGTATAATTTGTTTTCTCACACATATATACATATATGCTTTTAGTATATTTTTGATTTGCCTTTTTATGCCTTAATATGCTTTTATATGAGTTTTAGATGAAACTTTATGAAGAATTTTTTGTTCTAAAATGATTGTCTTAGTACTTTTTAGATTGCAATATATGTTTTTTAAGAATTTGTTTGTATATGGTTTTATGTAAATATATTCTGATATATATATATATGTGCATTTAAATAGATGGTGTGCATACAAGCTTTTCTATATATGTATTTAGAGATGTTTATTTATACATACACATATGCATTTTTATGGACTGGCTTTTTAAAATTTTAGATATAATTTGCTATAGCATTCTCTGACTAGAACATTAGCTTGCTTTAATTGGAACATTTGATTCCTATCAGCTGATAGCTAGCATGTGATATAAACTGGTTGGAGAGTTGTTCAGTTTGTCTGATGAAGCGGCAAGAGCAGTCGTGAAAGCGCTAACGTTATCTTATTTTTATTTTTTATTTTTTGCTAATAAACGTGGTGGTTGTGTAAGTTTGGTGCAGCTTTCTTTTTTCAATATGTAAGAGTATCCCTGGTGTCTAGTGGTAGTCCAGCAGGCTAAAGCTTTGTAAAAGGGCAGTTTTTGAATGCTGATGGCACAGGGCTTGAATCTTTTTCAGTGCCTTCATGTAATTCTTCTGTTATCCTAGTAAACAACCCTCTCTGAACTGGGAGGTGGTCTTTTCATAATTTTCTTTGTGTGCCATCTGCTTGAGGCATATCGGACATCCCTAAACATTGATTGCTGTACTTAAGGAGGTCCAGTTCCAGCACAGATCCCCTTCTCTGAATTCAGCTTAGTTTAATTTGCAGTGTTTAATTTTCTGGAATAATTTTTTTTTTCTGTTAAAAGAGGCAGGTAACATATTATTACAATTTCAGAACTTGTGTTCAGTTGTGGACTGAACATAATTTAGTGGCAGAATTGCTGAACAGTCACAGGTAATGCTGAAAAACTGAAGGGGGACCAGTACTGAGCCTTCAGGCATGAATTTTACTGTTTGCTTCATGAGCTGTGTACTTGCTTAATTTTGCATCACTGAGTTGTGCAATCCAGATAGGTTTATGCACTGAAAGACATCAATATACAAATATATATATATATATATATATATATATATATATATATATATATATATATATATATATATATATATATATATATATATATATATATATATGGGTCTATATGACTTGGTCAACAGTTCATATGATCGACTGTTTATTTGGTCGACAGTTCATTTGATCGACAAGCATTTGCCCCCTTCCCCAATGTTGTGTGACCCTGGAGTTGATATATATAGTTGGGGGTGTGTGGGGGGCACAGCCCCACACATTGGGGGTTGTGGGGGGTGAAGCCCCCCCCTAAAATGCTTGTCGATCAAATGAACTGTCGACCAAATAAACAGTCGATCATATGAACTGTCGACCAAGTCATATAGACCCATATATATATGTATATATATATATATATATATATATATATATATATATATATATAGCAGAGTACATCAGTTTTCAATAATACACATAGGGTAGTCAAGCCGTAGAGCTGTTATATAGAGCATGCACATGAATACAAATATAGAAGAATGCAATGTCCAAAACAGCCCAACCATAAATGTACAAATATTAATACAAACATTTGTACATGGTAATAACAGTAGTGTTAACCATTGTCCTGATAACAAATGTAAGCAAATTCTGCAATGAAGTGCTTTTTAAGTTGCTCTTTAAAGTTTTTAACAGTTTCTTGGTTTTTGAGTTTGGTAGGTAGGTGATTTTAGGTTGCAGGTTCCAATATTGAGAAGGGTCTTTCTTCTAATGTTGTTTTAAATTGTGGGTGAGCAAGGGAGAAATAGGTATTATCAGAACTACAAAATTCATAAGAACACATAATTCTTAGAATGTAAAGCATGATTTGATATGGTATGTTCCCAAAGTCTTATAGTAAAGTCCTAAAAAGTGATCCTCTGGCTTTATCCTTATCATAAAGAATCATGGTTATATCTATGCCATGGCTATATCTGAACTCATGCTGGAAGTCCATAAGTAGACATTTGAAATGAGACAGACAGAATGCAAATTGCTTGCCCCACCTTTTCCAAAAATTGTGACTAGTGAACTAAGCAGAAGAGTTATACCTTAACATTATCCATTCTTCTTTAAAATGCATAATGTACAGTGGTTAGTGTTAATGCCTCACAGAACTTGTTTCCTGGTCACTTGTTGGATGGATTATATCCTATGTAGTTTGCTGGCCATGTTTACTCTGTCTTTTTGTTGAAAATGCAACTGTTCTGAATGTTAAGTGTTAAATTGATAATGATTACTGTATTCTGAAAAAGGAGATTCACAAAACATACTTGATTCAGAAAGGTAAGTAAATGTCTGTTGGATCAGTTTCCACCTATAATGAATTATTATGAACTGAGCACCTCATGCCATTTGTTTTTTGTCAATAAAACAAAAGATTTGTGTGGGGGTGGGACTGTACTGCAAACAAGCAACAGCCATCTAAGTGAATCATGCTTCATGTACAGGTAATTCAAAGTACAGTTCACACATATTCACTGTGAACCTATTTACTTGGATGTAATGTTAAACATACTAGAAGAACATGCCACAATTCATTTACCATGTTACTGTAACTGAGAGTAAATAGTAAAAGTCTACATGCTCTACTTTGATTGCTTGATCACCAAAAAGCAACAAATATCTTTGCAGGTATAACATGGGTCCTGCCTAAAAATGGTTATTAAAGCAGTAGCCCACAGCTGGGTGTGGGAAATGCTGGATTTACCCACGGTTGGCATGGTTTGGTAATGAGGGCGAAGCCCAAGTGACCAAACAAAGCCAACCGTGGGTAAATCCAGCATTACCCACACCCAGCCGTGGATTATTGCTATTATACAATGATGTTAGTTTTGTGTTGTATTATGTTTGTGCTGTTGTTGTTTAGGTTTTTGTTTGCTTTGCTTTGTATTCTTCCACTTTTTGTGAGATAAAGTAGTCCACACTTTTACTTCATGTTTATTGTTTATTTTAATTGAAAAATTAATAATAACTTGCATTTAAATTAAAAAAGCAAGAGATCTTAGGAAATAATGAAGGGATGTAATATAACAGGGATGCATGGTTATTAATGTGGTGTCTGTAGTGTTGTTTGATCTTTTTTAAGTGCAGGAAAGCTGTTTTAGTTCCTCTTAAATGCAGGGAAGCATAAGTGACAGGGAGAACATACTGTTATTGCATTTTTTATTTGATGTAGTTATTAATGTTGTTTTACTTAGTGAATGTATATGAAGCTACAGTGTGTATGAAAAGGATAGCTTTCAAACTTTTAGTTTTTTGGCTAAAGCCAGAGTTAAGGAGATACAAAGGTTCATAGTCAGTGGCAATATTTTTTTTAATGATTTTATGTTACTTTTGTATTGTAACGTAGCTCAGGAAGCCAAGGACTTCAATCTTTTGTTGCGTGCTGGTAAGTTGTTAAACCTAATCACTTACAGAGGGTCTCAGTAAGTGCCAATATCTTTTTCTTTAAAGGTTTTACATTATTTTTGCATAGTAACATAGGTTAGAAAGCCAGGCAGTTATCGTGTACTTGTATGCGTGTAAGGTGTTTTTAAAGTTTTTATTTTTTTATTTTAGATGTCCGGTATTTGTTTTACTTGTAAAATAGAGATTCCAGTAGCCGAAAATTGTATTGTGCTTTCTGGTTAGGTGCTTTATGCAGGGTTTTGTTTATTTTAAGTTGCGGCTGCATGATACATTAGCGGCTGTACTTCTTACTTAGGTTACCTTCAATTTACAATGTGCATGCTGCTTGGATTGGCCAATCAGCATGCACATTTTTCGTGTGTACCAAGATCGCATTGTATTATAGACAAGTTCAACTATTCAGTTAAGACTTGATAAATAAATAAATAAACAGTGAGCTGCTGCAATCTCAGAACATATCAGTCCGTTGCATTATCCAAACATATCATGACTATCCAGCACACAGTCACCCTAATCAGTAATCTGATCATGTCTTGCAATGTAGTGAGCCCTGCCTCTCAATTACATCATCTGCTTCTCCACCTTTATGTAAATTAGCTGTTGAAAGACACAAATTACTCACCTTATATCCCACACCCCTATGATAACTGATCTGTCAGTATTTATTTGATGGTAGCAAGAATATTCACATATAGCAATACAGAGAATAGGGTAATCTAGAAATGCTGATATTGTCACAGCTGGAATTCTTAGGATCTGCATTTGAAAAATAGATGGTGAAGGAATCTGGAATTTGATGAAGACTACATGGAAAATGTGAGTCATGGATAAAAATTCAGGCAGGAGGGATATTATACCACTTAGATGTACTCATATTTATATACAAGGAAACTAGGGAAGCATTATATATAATTAGGGCATTTCTTCACATAAAATTATGGGTAAATATCACTGGGACTGATGCTAGAGCAGCACAAATCCTGTAGTATGCAAAGAGCAGACATCAGGCAACTGGAAGTTAGTACAAACGCCCCATCAAAACTAAATGGGGCATGTAGATCTTTCCTCTAAACTGTTCAGAGTTTCACAGAATGTCTAGATTTCTGACTCATATTCTGGGTCTGTTCCTCATATAATTTATGGTTTTCTGGCAAATCATTGAGTATTACTTTTACTAAATAATGACAGATGCGAGTTTCAGAACTCATAGCAAAGCAATGTCTTTTGGCTTTTCCTGGTTAGGGGTCACCACAGTGGATCACCAGTCCACAGACTGATTGGCAGTGAAGTTTTTAGTGTCAAGTTGCTAGCTGGCACCCAACCTTCACAGAAGGCACATGCACACACACACCTACCTGCATGTCTTTAAAACTAAACTCACTTACACAGGGAAGGGCAGGGCCAACTCCAGAAGGTGTTCCAGCCAAGAATCAAACAAACTGAACCTCTTGCTGTGAGATAATGCACACCAATACCACCACCACCCACCTATAATTCAGAGTTTCAGAACTCATTCAGAAAATAAATGCAATTGAACTTTTTTTTATATTCTTTCTTATTTTATAAAATCAAAAAAATCTGCTCCTGACTTTGGGTCTTTGTTCCCCCCATTGTTTTTGGCTTTCTTTTCTTTTTTTTTTTTTGCTGCTACAGCTTCTGATGCAGAGGAATAATGTCAAACCTTTCCAGGTGAGTATCACTGTTAGTTCCATCATGCTTGGAAAGTGACTGACATGCCAGAAAGCATAAGGCATTTTTCTGTTAGCATCTTACTTACTTGCAAATGAACTAAATTTTGGGACTTAAATATAAGTTCTTGATTTGTTTTATTCATATTTTAACATTCATATTTTCTGAATCCCCACCAAGATTATAAATGAATTGCACTTATAAAGCAGCTACTGCACACCTGATGTAGCAATGTTTCCCTTATGATGCAGGATACCACAAATTTATCATTCCTTAAGATAATTGTTACACTGCCATGATATGTTAGAACTGACTTAGTTAGGCCATCTGTTTAACTAGCAGAATTTTAAGCAACCACATTCATAGTGACTGCAATATTAAACAAGCTAATTATCTGAGTGCTAAGGGCAGAAGTTATATTTTGGAACATTTTATAAAATTATTCAAATTATATGTACTTTTCAAACATATGACTGTCATGATTTGGAATCTTTGAGCATTATTTTAAAATCCTGTGTATTTGTGAAGTGTTAACCTTTAGCCTAGAAGTGAGTGTCATAGAATTCTTTTTATGTATTTATGTATGTATGTATGTATGTATGTATGTATGTATTTATTTATTTATGTATTTATTTATGTTACCCCTGCTCCAGTTAATTGACCTCTATCACTGCTTGGGTGGCCATCATCCAGGCAGCCATCAAGGGACTTTCTGCTTTTACAAGTACTAACCCACCTCCCTATGGCTGATGTACACACTTGCCAACGTAGAAGGAACTTCTATCCATTCTCTTTGTACCTAGGCAACCCTGTACATTTGCAGTGACAGCTGCTACATGAAAGTGGCTTGGAGGAGACAACAGCACATCCACATTCTATACGTGGTGTGCTATGCATGTCTTCATCAGAAGGAGATGGCATTGCATTGTACTGAGTCACCTCCCTCCCCCAGGGATGAGAAGGCTGACTTAAGCCTGTAAGTCCTACCCTGCCTCAGTGACTTCTTTAGCAGATGTGTCTTCAAACTGATCTTATGTCATCTGTATTGCAGTCAGGACTTTATTCTTTCTTTTCCACAAAGCCACAAGCATCATGAAATTCTGATCTCTGTTTAAAGACAGATCTCACTAGCGGGCATAATTGTTTTGTAATTTGTTCGAAAACAGAATAATACCTTGTGTTCACTAATGTTATTACTGTCACTGTATACTGCAGTCATATCACAGTTCAGAACTGGAATTTTAGGTCATCTACAAAACTATGTTCAGAAATGTCAGGAAATGCAGTGGCCTGGTTTTCTATTGATTTTCTCAGCAGACTGTTTGTTTTTGTAGAGTAGCTGATTTTAACAGTGCAGTGTGCAGGTCAGACTAGAATCTTCTTCAGTGATTTTAATAAAATATGATAAACATTAACTATTTACATCATAAATAATGTCTGTTTCTTCTTGCAGCTTTCTCTAAGAATGTACAAGAAAGCAAACATCCAGCTGTTAACATCTACATGTCCTCTCCGAATGTGAAGACTCCTGAGGACAATCTGACTCTAATCTGCCTTGCGGAAAAGTTCTCTAATAATGTTTCAGTGCAGTGGATGGAAGATGGCAAGCCGATTAATTCATCAGATAGCTTCATCAATAGCATCCATTATGACTGGGATACGACTTTGTTCACTGCCACTAGTAAACTGTTTGTGTGGAAACAACAGAAGGAGAACATAGGATCTTATACCTGCATAGCCGGCAGCAGATCTTCCACTTGGAATATTACAAAACCCAGAAATGTACACTCCGGTAATCCATGTTTAAAGACCAATGTTGTATTCCTTCATATGTGAAAGAGAAAATCATATCTAGTAGCAGGTGGGATGAAAATAATCCCCCAGATTTATTTTGCATCATCAATTAAGCAAAGTTTTAGCATTTTATTTTACTTGTTTTGCTTTTCTAAGTCTCTGGTTTCCTCCTTCACCTAAATATATAATGATGGTTGAACTGGCAAACCTCTAAATTACAAGGAGGTGTGTGAATATAATGTTCTCGCATTTTCAGACGGACTGCTGTCTCATCTAAATATGATTGTCTGCTTTATGCCTTATGTCATTGCTTGGAAGGATAGGTCCAGTTCCCCTGTAACCCTGAATAAGATAAAGCAGGTTTATTGGAAATGCATGAATTAATAGTTTATCATGTTAAAATACACCAGTGCATTGGAAGAATCCTGTTACAGTTACCTAGCTGAAAGGTATTCCAGTTCATTATACTGGTACAAGCAATCTTTGTGAAGATCTGCTCATGTCTGCGCTGCATTAGAACACCGAACACAAACATGCACCCAGTAAATAACTGAAGGCAGCCAGCAAAGAGATCGAATAAACTTCCAAAGAAATGTTTGGAGAAAAAAGCAAATTCTTAGAAAAAAAATGTGGAAAGAATAACCATGGCAGTAGCAAATATACTATTATGGGAAAAAAAGGCGACAGCCTTCTGTCAAACAATGTGTCTAGGCACACAAGAAAAAAGAAACGCGTTTGTAAATAAGCCCTAAAAAATAAAAAAGTGTGTCAGAAAAATTGCAGTTCACCTGCTGGCTTAAGTCAAGAGAGTACAGTAGTCTGCAATAATACCACCCAGTCCTCTGATGTTCTGGCTAACGATTTAGCTACCAAACCAGGGCTATATTAATAAAAAAGCTATGTCTTGCCTTCTCAAGATCTTCAACTGGAAATATAATGATCTCAGTCAGTTAGCAATAGATGCTGAGCAATAGAGGCAAAAGCAGGTATCCACAATTACACTTCAACTACCATTCACCATAGTCACAGCTCTACACATTATTTGACAGCAGGGTGAAGTACAATCCAATCATTGTATGTGATCTAACAAGCAGCTGTACAGAATTATATCACTGGAAAAAGATGTGGTTTTATCATCAAAGATGTGGGTACATTGCTTTCTTCAATAAGATAAAGAGCTACCTGGAAACATTGCTTGCTGCAATAAGACAAAGAGCTGCCTGGATATATTGCTTGCTGCATTAAGACAAAGAGATGCCTAGATATATTGCTTGCTGCATTAAAATTAAGAGCTGCCTGGATATATTGTTTGTTGCATTAAGATAAAGAGATGTTGGGTTTCATTATCTGTCCCAGAAGATGTTGGCTTTACAATAGCAAAGTGCAACTCAATAATGGACCCAAATCTGGCTATGATGTTATATGCATGTGTTACACTGCAAGAAAATAAGAGGAACACTATAATTCTTGCTTTGCTTTGTTAGTTACATAGAGACGGTTCTACTCTACCTCACAATCCTAGCTGAATAGACAATTACGCTGGTTAGGATATACTCACCAACAGCTCCTGCTTTCTGACTTTGCACTTCAGAAGGCTACCTCCAATGAAATAATGTGAGATCCAATTAAATAATGTGGGATAAGGCACACTGCTTAATGTAGCTTGCCTGTTTATTTATAGTTTGTTAACTGGGATAGTGGCCTGGTATAGAACCCTTTTCAGTTACTACATGGGGCACAAGGCTACACAAAACAAACAGGCAACTGTAAAAATCAGTAAACATTCAGGTCTGCAGCATAAAACAACACAATGATCAACAACTATATCTGACCAAACTACCATAATTTCGAATACATACCACAGACAAAATAAGTTTCATCATCCACAATACCAAAAAAAAAAGTAAGCACAATACTATTGAGTGAAGAAAACTTTTCGGATGTTATAACTAAAACCCCCCATAACACTAACCTCAAATTTGTCTTAACAGTACCAGTACTACAGGAAGGTTTTAATGATGGTAAGGTGTAGGATTAGGATGGGGGGACGAAACAGTATTAGATTTTGGGTTAGCACCCCTTACTAAGATGGTGCATGGGACCCCCCCCTGCACCACCTTAGCAATGGGTGCTAACCATACCCCTAATGCTGCCCCTTGTCCAAACCTAACCTTATACCTTACTGTCATTAAAATCTTCCCATAACAGTGCTAGTACATAAGACAGAGTCAGACACACAAATACACACAAACAACACTACAACTATCCTCTAAACTAACCCTTACCCTTAACCTAGAATACACAAACTTGCACTCAGACACACAACATCCATCCTTCACTCATCCTCCACAATAACCATAACTCACACACACACACACACACACACACACACACACACACACACACACACACACACACACACACATGCACATACTCTCATCACCCAATCCCACTTACCTGTATTGACATTCTGCACCATTGGCATATTTAGCATTCAGCCCACTGTACTATCGACGTTAAATCATACTCCTACAAAAGAACAAATGTATATTCGGTCAAATCCAGGGGACCCATATATATATATATATATATATATATATATATATATAGTATATATATATATATATATATATATATATATATATATATATATATATATATATATATATAGATCTACTTCATATGTTCGACACTTCAAAATGCTGAATTTCATGTGGCCGAGACCATATGATTGACATTTGAAATGTCGAACATACGAAAAACAAAAGTAAAAAACAACAAACACTTACCTAAACACTGCTAGCAGGGGGGCAAGCCCCCTGCAGCCCCCGTAACCCCCCATAACTTAAATATACCAACTCCGAGATTGCACTACAGTGCAGGAATGGAAATCTTGGAATGGAATGGAAAACATTTTTGATTTAATTCAGTGCACACACACACACACACACACACACACTATATAAATATATATATATATATATATATATATATATATATATATATATATATATCTATGTACAGAAAGAGCTACATGGGTCTTCTTTCATTCACTGAAAACACATTTCACTGAATTTCAGTTCACTCACACCAAATCGCTGAAAGCTCAAATTACTGAAAACTCAGTTCACTGAATCTCATTTCACTGAATGTAAGTACTGGCAGTGTGTAGAGTACTGTAAGGCAAATAAAACGTATATGCCCTTTTTTCCCACTGTAGTGAGATCCTGGAGTTAGTATATATAGTTGGGGGGGTGTGGGGGGCGTAGCCTCCACCTAGTTTGGCTTTATATTGTTAGTTTTGGTTAGGTTTGGTTTTATATTGTTAGCTTTCAGTGAAATGAGATTCATAAATATAAAACCAAACTAGGTGGGGGCTAGACCCCCCACACATCCCCATTAACTTCGGTTGATCAAACTTCTGGAATGCCAAACATTATATGGCCGGGACCATATAACTGACATTTCAGAAGGTTGAAACTAAAATAAAAAAATAAAAACAATGTTCTGTTAAATAAGTATACCAACTCTGAGAATACACTACATTGAGGAAAATATCAAATTCCCAGTTCTGCAATGTATGGCGATCTCCATTCATACTGTTCGATGTTCCAAAATGCCAGTTATATGTTCTCAGCATTATAACATTCAGGATTTTCGAAGTTTGATCAACTGAAGGGAATCCATATATATGTATACACACATGTAACAAAAAATTAAGAAAAGAAAGTTGCAATAAGGAAATATTGAAGTCACAGCTGCTGGAGAATAGGGTGAATGCAGTGAGGGTGCTAGAAGTGATAAACTTCTTCAGAACAACTACTAACATCCAGCTTATCATTAAATACCTTTTAAGCAAAAGTTGGTTTTACCATTTTAAACTGTGTTCTTAACATCATTTATGTTCAGCATTTTGGTTTAATTTTTTAACCTTCTACTTTTACGTTTTTAATCCAGTGTTTGGGGATATTTTGATTGGCTTGATTTTTTGCTTAGAAGGTATTTAAGGATAAGCTGGATGTTAGTGGCTGTTCTAAAGAAGTCAGTTATTCAGCAGAACAAAGCACTCAACCACTTTTATTTCCACTTATTTGCTACTTCATTTAATTAAAGTGCATTTCTCTGACACACCTTGATGCAGTTTGCCTTGTTCTTGTGTTTCTTGGTTTATGGTGAGTGCCATTTTTTGGTTTATGAATGTGTGATAGCTCACAATTTGCAGTTATCTGTGGACTTGATCAGCCAAACATCCTTGACATTAGCCTTTACCTCCAAGTAGTAGATGCCAAATAGGAGCAGTCTCAACAAGGCGCCCCGGGGTACCCCACAAGTGACCAGTCTTTTAGTGGAGGTGGCCAGGTCCAGGTAGGCGGTATGTACCATTTTCCCCACATCAATTGCCTTGGTGACCTTCTCAAAGAAGTCCACCAAGTGTAGAAGGCATGACTTTCAATTGACAAAGCCAGACTGGTTTGGGTCCAGTGTCTGAAGGTTGCCTATGTCTTTGTTGATGATTTCCATTATACTTTGTTCCATGGCTTTGCATATTAGACCACTCAGACTAATAGGTCCATAGTTTCCAGGGTCTGTTGACATGTAACCCTTGTGAAATGGGATAACCATTGCAGTCCTCCATTCTCATAGTACAAAGACTGTTTTGAGGCAATAGTTGAAAAGTGACACAATTGATTCTGATAGGTCATGTTTCAAGCAATTTGGGAGGCATCCTGGGATTTTGTTGGGTTCCATTCAGGCTGTGTTTTTGGCCTTAGTGAGCACCATCAGGACTTGCTCCTTGTTAATAGTTGGAGTAATATGCTAGTCAGTATTTCATTGGGGGTGGAGGGGGGAGTGGGGCTGAAATTTGAACTAAAATTTGTTATGTTATACTGCTCATTGAAGGTGGCACCATTGACCACAAATTTGGCACACTGATGTGTGCTGTGTTTTAGGTTTGGACAAAGATGTAGATTGTCTTGTGATTATATTTATCCTGAACTCATAATTGGAATTAATTGGTCCTCTAAGTTTCCTCCTTAGTTTAATTAGAGAGCTCCTATCATTATGGGATTTGCTCTTCCTGATTTTAGCCTTGACATTTTTCCTTTTGTTATATACCATATTAAGGTTAGGATTCCACCAGTGTGGTTTCCTTTTAGAGTTTGTTTTGGGCTTACTTCTTGTAGGTACAGCAGCCTCTGGTCGCACAATGTCGCTGTAAACAATTCTGCATAATTTGCTGTAAACTTGGCTCCATTGAATTTTGGAAAACTATCACTTCATAGGCTGTAGTTTGTTTTTGAATAGTTCATAATTGTTACAGGGTTTTCTGGGGTTATTGAGTTGACTTTTATTGTAAAAGAAACAGCTTTGTGGCCCTACCTCACCAATGTGGACATGACACTAGGGGTGTAGCACCGTCCTGTATCGCAGATGTGTGTGTGTGTGTGTGTGTGTGTGTGTGTGTGTGTGTGTGTGTGTGTGTGTGTGTGTGCATGTGTGTGTGCGTGTGTGTGTGTGTGTGTGTGTGTGTGTGTGTGTGTGTGTGTGTGTGTGTGTGTGTGTGTGTGTGTGTGTGCACTATTTGGTCAAAGGTATTTGTGTTAATAAAGTACAGGAATCATTGTGCTTGTGAATATGAGGCAGTATATTTTCCCAGTCTATAGAGGTTTACTTAAACTCTCCCATGAATAGGGTATTTGGTTTAATGGTGAGCATCTCCAGTAGGTCTAGGTACAAGCTATGGGATTCTAGGAACATAGAGGGTGACCTATATTTTGCTTGGTATGGAATGGGACTTTGTCTATGGTGATTTACACATGGATAAATTCCAGGGCATTGACCTGTTTAACCAACCTAGAGTTATGCTTATTGCTAATATAGAATGAGAATCCTCCACCTTTTGTCCCTGTCTAAGCATCTGATGGTCTAAATGTATTAAGAGAATCGAAGTCTTGCACTGCCAGAGTACCTTCTGTGAATTTGAACCAAGTTTCAGTAATGGCACAGATATCTATATTCTACAGAGTGAGGAGAGGTTGTAGGGTTTGGAATTTCTTGTTTAGGCTTCTAGCATTGACCAGTAACACCTTTAGGTTTCTTTGACTTTTATTTGCTAAGTCAGTCAGTTTTGTCAGTTCGGCATTGCCTAAAAAAAGTTTCTAAGGGGTGGATTAATTTTTACCCAATATTCAGTCTGGAAGAGACAGGTACAGACCATGCTTTGCAAAGTAATGTGGTTTGTTAACAATGTCCTCCCATGCTGAAAAATATTGAATGCCCCTGAATGACACCAGAAACTAAGGCAATTTATGAATACAATCATCATCCTTGGTGAAGGTAGCATGTTGCTCAGTGCAAGGCAATACTTTCCCAAGACACATATTCAGAGAGATCGACAATGTCTCTCTTTATGTAGTCCAGGAAATATGTCTTACGTCATTAACACCCACATAGACTATGCTAGAATTGTACAGGTACCAGTGGTGTAGTGACTTGAGTGCATGTGTTTCTTGGTGGATCTTGGCTGCATATAAGCAAGTAACCATTTTCTTCTGCTTGTTCAGTCAAGTGAGTGGGGCATTTATTTGTCATACAATGGAGTCCCCTGTGAGAAGAGTCCTTGGAAAGTGTTTATTTGCCTTATGGACTTTGTTCTTGTGGCTCCACTGGGTGTGGACATATTTGTGGTGTTTGGTGTTGCTTGGGGGAGTGCTTTAGAGATTGCTGAGGATGGGCTTTGCCATTTATAGCATTAGGCAATCTTAGAGGTTTTCGGAAGATTGCCTTTTAGTGCCTCAGCATAATTTGGTCTGTGTGTGTGTGTGTGTGTGTGTGTGTGTGTGTGTGTGTGTGTGTGTGTGTGTGTGTGTGTGTGTGTATGTGGCAGACACTATGTGTGGTGAATGTACTGTGTGTTCTTGTTTATATGCAAGATTTTTACCTCCATTGTAATTTTCTATGTAGATCTTTCCCATACTGCATTTGTTTCTTTAAGGATTAAATGGTTGTCTGTGAGCAAGACACAATTGCTGCATTGTCTCAGGATGCTCATATTTACCAAACTGGCTATGGAGACATTTAAAAATTGCATATACATACTGTCTGGACCTTTTTTTTTTGTTTGTTTTTTGCAGACTGCTGTAAGTTGTGGACTGGGTTATTCAGTGGTCTTTTGGGTGGTCTCTGGAGTTTGGCACTGTGCTTAGATTGTGCTAAGATTTGATAGTAGTGCTATTTAATGTGCAAAGTAGCTGCTTTAAGTTTGTCTCCACACAATGGCTCTGGTTTAGCTACACTAAGTTACAAGTTTCAGTTTTAAGGGCAGTTTTATAGATAAAATTTACTTTCTGGGCATTTGTGTCTGCACTGGAGACTGCTAACCTCCTGATGCAAAAACAGCAAAAAAGATTGCTTCTATGTGTAATACTACATCAAAATAACTTAAACAAACTACCTTAATGAGGCAATTTCAGGTATTAGGAACCTTTAGAAATATTTAAAGGCAAAATCAACAAATAAAGCAATAATAAAGCAGTAATACTCTAAACAGTTAACTGAAGTGCAAAACAATAAAATAAAGCTCTTATCAGCTAAGAATGGAGCAGAATTAACTCAGGACCCTCTCAGAGTATGGTGAGGGTGTTGAGAAGATGGAAACTCTGGGAAAATAAGCAATTTGTAGTAAAAAAAAGTTTACTCAAGTACAATACGGTTTGCTGGGTGGGCACTTAGTATTATGGATATATGGAAAACAATGGGTGGAAAATACTTACATAGGTTACACAACAGACAATATCAATGAAAGAGGGGAAGGAGGAATTCTGGAAGTCCGATTACAATAATCATATGTGCCAATCATAACCCAAACTATACACATTACCATAAGGTAATAAAACCCAAAACGAAAAAAAAAAAAAAAAAACGAAAAAACAAACTCTGTAGAACAAAAAAGGAGAAATAACCACACTGGAAGCAAATACTGTAGCGTAAGCGCTTTCGTTTACTAAATGTACATAAACATAAGGTATAGAATCCAGAGAAAACAGCCTTCTAAAAACCACAGCAAGAAAAGGGTGGGAAAGTTGGGAAAAAAATCAGATTGGAGCTCTAGTCCTTGGGTTAGAATTTCAGAAACTTTTAGCTTAATGTCTCAGTGGAGGCTGAGGCAGACTCAAAGATCAGAGGAAAAAACATTAGCCAGGGAAACAGAAAGGCAGTCAAATACAATTTTAAGCCAGTATATACAGTTACAGTATATAAAGTACTGAAGCACAAATCCTGGGGCAGAATTCACAACACTTCCAGTACTGCAATCTTACCACAGACTAAGGCACGCTTTGACTGCAAGTATAATACTGGCATTTTAAAGATTGGAATGCATTAAAAAGTGATCAGGATCACCTTATAACACTCTGCACCCCAGGAAGTAACTTCCTTTATCCCACCCCAGCTACAGTCCTGCTCAGTGTATCAGTGCCTTCCCTGTCAGCCTTTGTCTACATTTGTGCATTTGTCCCTACCCCTGCTAACCTCTTATCATACCTTTACCTTCACTTTCATCCTTCTCCAGCTACTCTTTAAAAAAATGGGCACCTGTCACATAAAAAAGTCTACCATCCCCATGTCCATTCTTACCTTTTCTGTTTCCCTTGTGTATTTGCCTCTGTTTATGACCCCTTTGTCCTTTTGTCCTATGCACCCACTTACATCCATTTTTATGGTTATAAAACAGGTTTAAACATTACAGTGGTCCCTAAAGTGTCACACTTTTCCTATCATGTAACATACTGGTATATGTACACACTGTGACACATGCATTCTCCATGCTCATCTGTTTTCCTTATCAGATTCCTAGCCACAGTTGTAGGATGACCACCTTCATTGCAGCTGTTGTGCATAGCAGGAACAGGTTTACCAATTAGCAGTGAACTGAGCTGCACACTTCTACCAAGTTTTTTGACAATGAACCTTGGGCTACATAGCACTGCAAGCTATACCTATGGTAGGCACACCACAATCATGCTAAACATGTTTCTGACCCCCAGGGCGAGTGACATGCAAACTATTCCATGACATCAGCTGAAACCTCACACGATACTTGAGAAAATTGTCTTGAGTACTTGCATTGAAACTTCTACCATCTGAGAGCTATTGAATATGATTTGTATTGGTAAGTATATAAATAGGCATCTTTTTCATATCACTGGAAATATTTGCATACATATCTGAGGAAAGAAATACTTGTGGTCCTGTAAAATATCAGATTTGGTTTAACAAAATTGCTAATAGTACTGTGTGTTTAGCTTGCATTGTTTCTAATATATGAAAAAAGTAGGAAAATATACAGAAGAAAAGTAAGCCTAACATTTTTGCATTATAATTGTGAAGGAAAAACCTTGAATAGATTATCTATTAATATTGTAAACAAGAGTATATGGCTGAGCAGCTTAACTGCTTGTACTTTCTTAACAGTCATTTGATATTTACTACATATCTACATTTGTTTGTCTTCTGATGGTACAACTTTATATAGCTACTAGGTGATTCTATGTGTGGAAACAGCAGTATTTGTCTGTTTCATTAAAGTGTGTGCACATATTTGCATATTTGAATGACAAACAATAAACCTGCATCATATAGCTTGATTTGTTTTGAACATTCCAGTGAGAGTTATATAGACAGTTGTTCTCACAGGAATGTTTATTTGACTGATTAAAATTAAACATTTATTTTCATTATATTTTTTACTCACAACGTGATATGATACTTTCTAGCCTTTGGAAAACAATCACAGTGCAACATGGCTGATGTTTTGCCAGCACTCGTTTTCAGGGAACGTACGTTTTTAATATGAATAATTTACCACTAAAATTATTATCATTATTGCAGCTATCTATTCTTTTTTATAGTTGGCCACATAAATTAAAATAGCAGGGATTAGAAAAGAACAGGAGTTTAAAAAAACAAATGTACTCTTTTTATTACGTAAAAATAAAAAAAGCAAAAATATGCATGCTTCTGTGTTATAAAAACCACATTTCCAACCATATTTCTTACTATTTTTCAATAAATAAGAGTCAGAGAAGAGTTTTTGCTAAGTGAACACTTCACACAACTCCAGCCTTCTATAATAGTTAGCAAGAAGTATATTGAATTATGGCAGTAATATATGGTCCACTTGTGTGTTGTACAAAGGGTAACTCACACCTTTTTGGGACTTGGTCAGAAAAGTGGAAATTCTGAGGCCAAACACATGGAGGTGAGACTAAATTTCTGCATTACCTCCGTGTGTGTTATTTCTACCTGTTGGGCTATACTTCAATATGCTGTTGCAGTAAGCAGTAACTGTCTGTGCCTTTATTTTAAATCTATTTGCTTCACCATTTGGTTTTCATTGCAAATCTGTTTTGAGGATCACATGTTGCTATGAAGTAGCTTGCCAGCTTGGGATATGTGCTCTTAGTGAATAAGAGTTTGTTTGCATTTCCTTCAACTGTCATCTGGCAGTTGTTCTGGGATATATTTTTAGCTGTATATGTACATCCTGTATTATCTAAGCTATGCACTTTTTTAAATAGCAATGTGGTGTAGCCATGGAATATTTTATCAGTACTATGGCAATAGATGTTTAAGGGCTGCATAGATCAGATGTATAGCAGTGTTTATTTTATGCATAGGAGTTTGCGTGTTTAGCATTAAATCTGAGCAAAAAGAAGCCTGAGTTAAGTTAATTATCCGGATTACAGTTCACATTATTATCATTTGAATTATATTTTCTGAAGTTTTAAATATTTTTAAAATGTACTGCTTAGCGAGGAAAGAACATTCCTTCACTATGTAGTACTCAGTGCGGTATGACGCTATGTCTTACAGATAGCCATGGGTTATGAGAAATTATACAATGACTCCCCATTAATATTCCAAAACGTGCATGCTGATTGGTCAGCGTGCCCATTGTAAATCTGACTTATACTAATGGAAAAAGTCCGGTTGCCCCGACTTTTTCCATTAGTATAAGTCTTGATTTTTTTGCGTTTTTGATAGCAATGGAGAAAGAAGAGCTCTGTTGCTATAATCTCACTATGTTAAACGAGTTTGACACAGCGAGATATCTTGATAAAAAAGCAATGGAGATCTTCCTTTCTCCGTTGCTTTTTTAAAAGATATCTCGCTATATTAAACTTGTTTAACATAGCGAGACAGTTTCATAAAAGGGAACGGAGATCTTCCTTTCTACGTTGATTTTTTTAAAGCTATTTTGCTATGTTAAACTCTTTTAACATAGCGAGACACTTTTAAAAAAGCAACAGAGATCTTCCTTTCTCCATTGCTTCCACACACAGTAAGTATTTTTTTCTTAAATAATGTAATTGTATAATAGCAATAACCCATTTCTGGGTGTGGGTAATGCTGGATTTACCCACGGTTGTCTTTTTTTGGCCACTCGGGCTTCACCCTCATGACCAAACCACACCAATCGTGGGTAAATCCAGCAATACCCACACCCAGGCATGGGTTATTGCTTAATTATACAATAAAAGCTCATTACTATTCAAAAATGAGCATGTGGATTGGACAGCCCAACCCGGATGCCCATTGTTAATCGAGCATATACCAATAGAAAAAAATCTAAACATTGACATACCATTGAGTGGCCAGACTTTCTATTGTCATATGCTGAAGAACAGGGCAAAATATAATGTCAAATTAGGTACTTTTTGCAAAAGTAAACAAACAGAAACTTACCTGATTTTCCTTATATGCTTCTGCTGTCACTCGTAAATCTCTATTTTTTTAATTATCAAAAAAAAAAAAAAAAGAAAGAAAAACAAAGATTCTGTTTTCTCTGTCTCTTCCCCTGCACTGATGTACTATACAAGTGTAGGAAAATAAGGCTCATATGCATGTGCAATATATCGGTATAATAAAAGCAATACAAAGAACACTGTTCTTATACATACATTACTTAGAAAAGGAGGTCATTTCTTTCTTAAATAATGTCATTGTCCAATAACAATTTATTATTATTTATTTATTTTATTTATTTTATTTATATACAGTTTGTTTTCCAGGATAGTCTTCAGTTTTCAATGGAGTCCCAGGGAGAAAAGCTCCAAGAAGGTTAAACAAATGAAATAAAGCAACAATACAGCAAACCAATAAAACATTTGTAGTATACATAGTAATAGAAGATATATTAACATCAGATTTAAGAGAGAAAACAATATGTAAAATGTTTTTAGAGAGAAAGCGGAGTATGTACATATATTTACATGATCTACAATGGTGATTTCTGGATTACAATTCACAAAAGGAGTGATAGTAAAAGAAGGATGGAATAGAGCAATTAGTAAGAGGAATGTGGGTGTAACATAATAGAAGGAAGTCAGGAGGAATGATGTAGGAGGGGATTAGGTAGGAGGATATACAGGGAAGAGATGAGATATAAGAATTAGAGAAGAGGGGTAGGTGGGCTGTGAGGAAGTAGTGGATAGAGGAATAGAGAAGAGAGGTAGATAAGCTATAGACAACTAGAGGAGAGTCAGGAGGGATGGGAGCAGGACCATTCCCAAAGCGATGAGAGGTGGGAGTGGAGCAAGGTTTTGATGGTGGAGTGGTTGTTGGTGGTACGAATATGAGGAGGGAGGGAGTTCCAGAGTCTGGATAGAGAGAAGGATAAAAGGAATTTTCCTGGAGTATGAGCTGGTCTCTATACTTTGAGTAGGTTCTGATTATTTGACCTCAGTAGTCTATCTGGCTGGTGAAGTTTGAGGGAGGTGTTAAGTGATGGGCAGAGAGACAGTTTAAAGATAAGTTCATGTGCATAATAAAGTTAGATGAAAGAGAGGTGGTGGGAAAGTTCAAGCCAGTTTAATATTTGAAGGGCATTACAGTGGTGAGTGGAGGATTTGGCACCAGTGGCAAAACCACTCTGGTTCGTGGGTATGTCAGGATTTATCCATGATTAGCTTTGTTTAATATTTGGGGTTCACCCTCATGATCAAATCACACCATCCATGGGTAAATCCTGATATGCCCATGCACAGTCATGGATTATTGCTTAATTAACCTAAGGACTTATTCCTGACCCTCCCTGTCTGGGCCTGTGATAGTGAATTTATCTTAAATTATTCTAACCGTGCTTTATAGATATAGGAAGATAATAACTTGCTGCAAATTTATCAATATGATATTGTAGATAACTTTTCTTTTTTTGATTGTTTGAATTAGGCCAATATTTTTGAGGGTGAGTATTACAGATGGTATTTGTAAATTGATTCCCAAAAAAGAGCAATACTGAACCCACAAAAGCAGAGTCTAGTAGGAAATTATACATGAAGTTATCATTTTTACCTAAACCTCTAAGTATTTTATTTCCAGGAATCACTTGCCATTATTTCTTTGTACAACTTTATTTGGACTTTGCTGTTTGACATTATCAGAAAAGACTGGTAAGGAATGCCAGTGTGAACTTGCTGTGTCTCAGGCTGATATGAGCCTAGCATTGAGCAGCATTTTATCTTCTCCAAGGATGATGCCACAATACGAACAAAAGATGATTGACTTTAATAATTGGCCTACTTTCTGGTGTCAGAAAGGGGATGCAATATTTGTCAGCATGGAAGGAGATGGTCAACAGACCATGGTGTTTTGCTAGGGATGGTTTGCACCTCTCCCCTCTAGGCTTTCGAATATTAGCTAAAACATTGTCTTCCCCCATAGTGCCTTTTTTAGGCAATGCCAAACTGAAAGTACTTCCGACATAGCAAATCAAAACCAAGAAAATCTAAAGGTATTGCTGCTCAATGCTAGGAGCCTAAACAAAAAAATTCACTCCCTGGAAGCTTTCTTTACCCTAGAGAATGCTGATGTCTGTGCAATCTCTGCAGCATGGTTTAAAGTCGTGGACAGCACACCAATAGTGCAGGGTTATAATGCCTTCCACACATTTAGACCAGCTACTTTACTGTCAGGGACTAAAGGTGGAGTTGTCTCTATTTACATCAAAAATAAATATACTTCAAGGATGGTCAAACAGGACAATGCACTTTTGCTGCTCCGTGTTCAAATCATCATAGGTAAAATCCAATACCATTTCCTTGCAAGCTATAGGCCCCCATGTATGACCCAGGAAACCCATACCATGTATTTAAACTTATTATAAACACTAACCATCCAACCCAATACCATATTCATGGGTGACTTTAATTACCTACTGTTAACTGGGAATCGTATATGACATCAAACTTACATGCACAGAGATTCCTGGATTTTGTAAACACAAATTCACTGGACCAGATATTCAATACACCAACCAGGGGTGCAACTATACTGGACCTGGTCCTCACTAATATGGGAGAGTGCTGCACACCCCTACTGTAGTGGCTTCCCTGGTAAGGTTAGACCACAAATTAGTCTCCTTTGAAGTAAAAATAAAACCTGGACCCCAGCTAAACCGGGAATATTCAGGAACTATTTTAAGGCTAACCTCCTGCTATTAAGTGAGAACTTGGCAAAATTCCAAGCCCCTATAAACCCTGAGACAACTTCTTTTCACAGAAACCCTGTACAAACATGTTAATAGCTGCAATGAGGCAGCTGTACCTAACAGGAAGAAGTACAGAACTAACAAAAAACAAACCACCCTGATGGAATCACAAAATCAATTGGATGTATGACAAGAGGAAGAAAATCATGGCAAAAATTAGGAGGTGTAGCACGCAGCAGGATAAAATCACTTTCATTAAACTAAACAAACAACTCAGAGGACAAATAAAGTCTACCAAAGCCAAATTTGAGGTAAGTTTGGCCTCCCAGCCAAGGACAACCACAAAGCATTCTTTAGCTATGTCCTCAACCTCAAAGGCAATACATAAAAGAAATATTCAGGGAATTGTTATGGCTAGGCTTGTATAGGCCCTAGGGCTGATAGCCTAGTACTAACCTATGAACCTATGAACCTATAATCATGTGCAGAGCTCATTGTAAATGAAGTCACCTATACTGAGCCAGAAGATATAGCAAACCTCCTGGCTAATAAATTCAGCCCCAACTTTACTCCTCTCTCCCCTCAACCTTCCCTCGGGAAATATCATCAAATATAACCCCCCTACCTTCACTAGGGAACAGGTCATTGATGCTCTCTCTAAGACCAAGAACACTGCATCAATGGGCCCAGACAATATCCCAGGATGCCTTCTAAATAGCATGAAACATAACCTATCAGTGCCTCTGGAATTACTATTTAACTTTAGACTCCAAACAGGCTTCATGCCTCATGAATGGAGAAGGGCAACAGTCATCCCTCTGCATAAAGGTGGGCCATCTGCAGACCGTGGGCACTAGAGATCCATACGTCTCACTAGTCTTATATGTAAAGCCATGGAAAGAATCATCATGAAGATGACCAATAGAGATACAGTAAACCTCCAGACACTGGGACCAACCCAGTTTGGTTTTGTCAAGGGCAGCTCATGCCTGCTCAACCTGGTGGACTTATTTGAGAAGGTCACCAAAGCAATGGATTAGGGCAGTGCCTACCTTGACCTGGCCAGGGCATTTGACACAATACCCCACTCAGGCATTGTTGACAAACTCAAGAAGTTAGGTACAAACCCGTATGTCACCCAGTGGATAGTCAACTGCCTTACAGACAGGACCCAGGAAGTTAGAAATGGGGAGTCCACCTCTACAAAGAGGCCAGTCACAAGTGGAGTCCTTCAGGGATCAGTGCTTGGGCCACTTCTTTTTGGAATTTACATCTCAGAAGTCAGTGTCAGTGCCAGTGATCTCTGGCTGACTAATTTTGCAGATGATTGCAAATTAGGAGCTGTCATTGAATCTCACACTGACACAAATGTTCTCCAGGAGGGGCTGACACAGACAAACAACTGGTGTCAGAGTCATGGAATAAATGCCAAGAAATGCATAATAGTATCCTTTGGCAAGTCATCATCCCTAGTAACTATTATATTGATAACACACCCCTTAGAGCTGACCCAGTAGTCAGGGACTTAGAGACACACATAGATAGTAATCTAGCCTTTGATCATCATGTGTCTACAGTGATGAGTAAATCATTCTGTGATGCGCAACTTATAAACAAAGGTATGGCATCTAAGTCCAAGGAAGTCATTGTTCCACTGGAACAACCACAGAGGTTCTTCACTAAAAAAATAGAAGGTGTAAGTAATATGTCCTATGCAGACCGCTCAAGGCCCTATCCCTGTATTCTGTCTCCTACAGGCTTTTGAGGGGTGATCTATAACTGGCATACAGGGCACCCCAATCTAATCTAATGGACCCCCTGCATATCCACAAAGGAAACAGTATCAGAATTACCCATTCGAAAGACTTAAACCTTGCCTGTGATATAAATAGGACTTGCTGGAGAGACAGGTATGTATCCCAGAGACTACCCTGTCTAAGGAACAGGCTCTCCAACCATGTAAAGCAGAGTTTCTCCCTAATCCAATTCAAGTGCAACTTGGACAATTGGATGGGAAACCGGAAATGTATCCCTCGTTTGGCATCTATGTCTCTGACGCAAACAGGTAACCTGTAAATGGTTCATCTCCCAGGCCCATGTTTACACTTATCTTGGGTATCAGAACTTGTCAGATATTTGGGATGCATTGCTAGGCTTAAAAAGGCCCTTGTGGTCGTTAGCCTAGTAAACACCTATGAACCTATGAACCTGAGTCCAGGCTGTCACAAATCTGGTCACGAGTTTCTTAAAATCATTTTATTGTTATCTAGAACCTTTACTTTTGATATTCTCCTTTAAATAAGAGTGATCATTGTCCTATCTAATGAAATTTTTTTCACTGATTCATATGGGTGGCTTAGTATAAGCAGTTCTCAGAACTATAAGCTCATTCTGATACAACAGGAATTTAATGCAATTAATTTAACTTTCCAAACAGATTTAGTCTAAGAAGTAGAAAAATGAAGGGTATGGAACACTATCAGTACATAAAGAAAGTCTCTGTGAGAATTTCTAACATCCAATTTTCATTAACCTCTTGTGTTCTTTCCTTCTATCCTTTCAGCGCACCAATACTTATCATATTGCCAGCATTAAAAGGCATGCAGCAATAAAGCTCTATGACTCATGTGACCTGAATGTGATTAGCAACTTGTCTACCTGCTGGAGCTGGCACAGGAAAGGAGAGGAGAGAAGCATCAAGGCTTTGCTTGACTTCCTCTTTTTCAGGAGTAGCATGTGCCTCACTATGATCCATGATAGAATCCCCAGTGGTGACCAATGACTGCAAGAAGATGTTTATGCAAGAGGGCAATCTTTTTGATTAGATCATGTGGAGGTATGTCAAATCATTTTACACAGCTGGGCATGTACAGAGAGGACAGAACAGCTTACACAGAAAACTAAGATCCCTACTAATGGAGCCAACTCTCGCTCTAGGCTTGCTAATGGCCTGTACAGCTCTGAGGGCCAAAAACACAAATAATCAGGATATTTGTTTATCAGGATCAACCTTCTTGATCATTTATTCCATCCTTCAAAGCCTGAGTTTATTTAATTAGGAAGTTATTCTGGATTTAGCTCTTTTACGTGACAATATTTAACAGTCAAAACAACTTCTTAATCTAAAATCTTAGAAAGATTGTGTGCCATCAGTGCTTAAGTTTTCCATTTGGTACAACTCACGAAAAGCCACACGAACCAAACTACGAAGCAAGGAAGCCAGCTGATGATACACCACAATGCCTTGGAAGTACAATCACAAATACATACGCCAGTAGGAATAAATGCTTGCAAATAAAAGTTTATTTAAGCTCACAACTATAAGCTTTTCATCGGTGTCTCCTCACCAACTTCTTCAGAAAGATAAAAACACATTTCCTTCACATTGCATACTTAAATACTAATTAAAAACAAATTGAAAACACATGACTTCAATTGAGATCTCTCTTATAGTTGTGAGCTTAAATATACTTTTATTTGCGAGCATTTATTCCTACTGGCGTATGTATTTGTGATTGTACTTCTAAGGCGTGGTGTATCGTCAGCTGGCTTCCTTGTTTCATAGTTAAGTTTTCCATTTCACAAAGTGAAAGTCACCTGCAAAGATTTAGTCTGCCTAAACATTTTTGTCAGCTATAAGTAGTCTTCTATCAAAGACATAAAATCTGTTATTACTATTAAAAAGCTTTCAAATGCATAAAATATGATTATTCATTATTTTAGTAAAAATCTGGCATTATACTCTAAAAACCCTCAGTTTTTCACTTTCATATGATGACAATGGTATCACTTGGAAGTAACCATTTGAAACAGCTCCCTTTTGTATTGTTGGGACTTAGCAATGCTGAGTCCAAAAACAAAAACAAAAACAAAAAAAGAAGACCAAAAATACAGGAGAAGAGTGAATATCAAATATTACCTTTTGCTTTTAAATGTGTTTTTGCAGGTGGAAAGCCACA